>NC_139147.1:28048271-28347006 GCF_964270905.1 Leucopleurus acutus
GGAGGAAAACAGTAGAAAATGAAGGTAGAGATGTAGATAGGGGCCAAACCACACTTTGTCTTGAACTTGGACACAGCAACTGAGTCTGTCTTACATACATAAAACTTCTCCCATCACCTATTACATGTGTGAGATAGGAGTATCCTAGCTTTGGCTGACATAAGACCATTTTTGGAGCAAAAACACTAAGATTACCTTGAAATTTTGAAATTAAAATATTTTATCAATGAACATTAAACAGCATTTAATGTCATTCAATAGCTATAAACATCTATGTGAATGGGATCTTCCTGGTTGTTTCCTAACTTTGAGAAGGTCTATAAAACAAAATCAAAAATTCTCTTTAAGTACAAGTTAGTAACCAAACTTCTCAAATCCAGAATGCACAGAAATACCTACATTTTATATAATGCAGTTATTACATAATGAGATAGAGATAAATGAACATATTTTTCAAAACTCAACTATATAAGCATAAATTATTCACATTATAAAGAAAAATTAGAGTCCCGTGTAAAATTTTCCATATGTATGTATGTGTATATGTGTATTTATTTATTTTGTTATGTTGTAGTAAGCCTTTTTCCAAGATCTTTATTCTGGAGAGAGGTTGGAGTTAAGGGAAGGAAAATTCTGTTAAACAGTAAATCTATCAGTAATTAGAAACAATACTTTATCTTCAAAAATAATACAAAGATCTCTACCAACACTTAACATCAATAAAACAAATGACTGTGCCCCATTTAAAATTCCAGAAACTTTTGTTTCTTTAATGAGTAAGACCTTTAGATGTTCCATATTTCAAAACAATGAATACAATATGAAATGTTTTATAAAAGGATATACAACTTAAATATAATCTTTTACTCCTAAACTGAAAACAAAGATAGCAGCTAAAAAAAACATATGCGCCTTTCCACTACACCAAAAAGAACCAAAGCTGAAGTTGTTCCTTTTTTGTTCTTCACCTCTGTTTAAACAAAACACAGCTCCAAGAAAAATGTTTCATTACATTCTAATTAAAATATTAAGAAAGAAGTAAACTTACTCGTATCTGCTTGGCTTCCCACACTGATGTATCTATCATTGCCAGGTAGCGCTGTTTGGTAGTAAGTTGTCTCCTCCTGCTGAGGGGTCTTGGCATTCTTCGCAGTAAGGAAAGCCACTGCTAGTTCCAAGTTTCCGTTACTATCCTTCAAATATCAAGAACGGAACATCAAATATTTTGGAATAACTCTATACATTCTCATATGATTATGTAATCTTCTCCATAACAACTAATACTAATAGTAAAAATCATTTTCAGATTTAAAATTATTCTATGTGATTCTTAATTCTACAGTATAAATTCACTGTAAACAAAGTAGACTATATAAATAGTAATTCCTTTTTCTATTAATTAAAACTACTAATATAATGTAAAAATCAATTCTATAACTAATTATCCAATCATAACTTACACTCTTAAACAAATGAACAAACTAAAAAATGTTTTCTGGAACTGACCACACAAAAGGGTGAAAAATAAATATTTAAAATAGTACTTCAGCAAACAAGGACAATAAAAGATATTCCCTTTAGTATGTATGCTGAATGCCTACCTAGAGGCAAACTAACAAGCAAATATCAAAGACTCATAAGAAGAAAACAGCAAAATGGTCTGAAGCTTGATAGAGAGACACACAGAACTCCTAGAAATACTCAATACTATCAAGATGAAAATCCTACCCAAATTAAATATATAAATTGTATGTAGTTCTCATCAAAAGTATACCTGGACACTTTGTTATAAAGCAGAAACTAACACATCATTGTAAAGCAATTATACTCCAATAAAGATGTTAAAAAAAAAAAAGAATACCTGGACAAAATTATTCTAAAGTTAATTTAGAAGAAAACAGATGCTAAAAAACTAAGAATTTTTGAAATAGCAAAATGAGAAGAGACTTGCCCACTTATCTCTATATGCTCTCCACAGTTAACAATAAATATAACACTAGCTCTATGACAGCTAAGTGAAACCACATTATGAAATCCAGATATTAGTAATGAAGTTATCTTTGTAATAGAAGGCCATAACCCATAATACTACGTAGGCCTTTAGAAGTTTAGCATACACACGAAGCATAATAGGAAGCCAGTGGAAGGTTTTGGACAGAAATGACATGGTATGACTTACAATTTAAAAGGATTACTCTGGCTGTATGCTGGGAATAGACTATAGGAGAGAATGGGTACAAGCAGAGAGTCCAACATTATTTGCTATCATATTAAATGTGGGGAGGGATAAAAGGAGAAAGAACAGGATGATTCCAAGATTTGAGGCCTGAGCAACTGGAAGAATGAAGTCTCCAACCCATCTTAACTCCAATTCTAGCAGCCTTTGAGGAGAGAAAAAATTAGGAGTGCAGTCTGAAAAGCACCACTGTTTTAAACTTTGTTATCTGTCACAACCATTATAAGATTCTTAAATGAATCATTCAAAATGTGGGTTTAGCATAGTCTATAGTTAGATAAGTAAACTAGTCGTAAAATAACCGTAATAACAATGGCTAACATTTATTGAACACTGACTATGTGCCAAGAAATGTGCTAAGGGCTTTCCATATACTCTCTCATACAATAATAATAAACTGAATGCAGCAGGGATCTACACTCACTTTGGAGGTATAAATAAATTCTCAAAATAAAAAACAGTAGAAGTGCTAAAATCGATCAATGACATTGTGGCTCCCAAAAGTAGACTCCTTGTCAGTATATTGCTAAGAGAGTCAACTCATTATTAAACATCTTACAAATTTATATTGAGCAACAATTAAGGTTTAAGTACACTGTTTTCCTCCCCAGATACTGATAACTGAAACAAAAGTTTAAAAAAAAAAAAAAAAAAAAAAAAACCATGGTCACACAACCTACCTCAAAGGAAATGTGGACAATAATTTAATTCTTTACATTTACTTAATTTAGCATATACTACGTGTTTCCCAAGTTAAAAAAAAATAAATAAATAAGTGAATTCCCCAAATTTGCCCTGACAAAGTAATGGGTGTAGCCCCACACTCAGTGATAACAGAACGGGAAAGGCAATTTCTGAAAAAAGACATGGAATGATTTAATCATATTTAGCAGAATAAAGAAAGGACTGGCAATCATCTAAATGTCATAATCATAAAAATTGAGGCGCAACACTTTTGCTTCCTCTCCAAATACTTACAGTGGCTTCATAACCATGCATTAAAATGCTCCTAACCGTACTGTTTCATCATTTTCCTGATTGGGGAAAACAGCTGAAGCAAAGCTTCCAGTAAGGGCTTCCCTGGTGGCACAGTGGTTGAGAGTCCGCCTGCCGATGCAGGGGACACAGGTTCATGCCCCGGTCCGGGAAGATCCCACGTGCCGCAGAGCGGCTGGGCCTGTGAGCCATGGCCGTTGAGCCTGCGTGTCCGCCGCAACAGGAAAGGCCACAACAGTGAGAGGCCCGCGTACCGCAGAAGAAAAAGCTTCCAGTGAAAGGAGAAATTATGTGTGGCACTGGGATCAGGCTGCTTGGTTTCTATTCCAAGCTCCTCCACATACTATGTGATCTTCAGCAAGTCACTTTAACTTCTCTGTTTCCTTATCTTTTAAAAAGGGGATAAAAATAATACCTACGTCATAGTTATTAGGAGGATGAGTTAGCCACATAAAGTACTTAGAATAGCACTGTAAGTGCTTAATAAGTGCTAGTTATTATCACTACAGTTATGATTACAATCATCCAAAAGATAAATTATTTCTAGAAACAAATGAAGAACTTTTGGCACAAAATCAAAAATGATATAATTAATGTTGTCTCTCAGAGCAACTTGCAAAGGACTGAAGCTATGTGTATGCCTATAGTAGCAAAAATGTTGTACTGCTGTTAGCCTTTGGCAGCAATCTATAAATAAACTTAAAATGCAGTTCTAGTTCTTGAACATCTTTCATTCACTTGCTCTCTTTCAATGTGCATATCCATGTGATTTGACTCATCTGGGTGCCACTGTGTGGAAATGAGCATAACTTTGTAAAATATAACAAAAATCAGGCCCTTCATTTGGTGCATAATAGAACAGTTTGATGTTGAATGTTCTTAAGGTGCAATTAATTGAATGTTAGCCAATTTATATTTCTCCTTCTTGGAAGAAAAAAATGTTAACTTCTGATACTCTATTAATTTTCTCCCACCTCCTCTTCCTCCTCTGCCTCTACCCCACCCTACCCCACACCCCCAATTAAACTCTAAAATCATGTCTCTTGAGTAAAACCAGCCATTAGCACTTGGATTCACTTCCCACCTTTTTGCATGAAAAGTGTTTCACATGGAGAGGTCTTCTTTCACTCCAAGGTATCTTGGAACATTAGGCTGCTAAAAGCTAACATGCTTGAAGTTGCACTATGTTATGTTAAGTAAGGTTCTTAACTTTATAAAAGTTCTTTCCTATATCTCTAGTACCACCCATGGTATAATTTAAAAACTCAAGTTTCAAATATGGTAGGCAGTGGAGATGAGGGTGTACTAGAAACTGTATGTCGCGAAACAGAGGCCATACCTTCAAGGCTTGCTGTAGTATCTGGGCATCATTAATCCCAGTAATTTCTCTCAGCTGGTTCAAAAACGTCTGCTGGTGCTAGAGGAAGGGAAAAACCAAAAGTGTTATCTATGAAATCTGAAAATATACAAGGACAAGAAAATAAATGACCTTTGGGAAAAAAACAGAAAACACAAAATAAACTAGAGTGAAAAACAAAAAAACAATAGAACTTGACAAAGACTGAATAAATTTCATTCTTTTAGGAAGAATGAACCATACTGTGGTAGCCCTCATTCCATTCTCATGTTTCTAAAAGCCCATTCTTCACTGCCTAATTTATGCCTCCCAGCAAGAAAAGAAGTGATCTGCCTGATGGCTAAACTTAAGAAGAACTAAGGAAAACAGGTATTCATTGGGCTACTTTAACTAGGGGATGGGACCACAGAATGAAATCCAGGCAGCCCTACTAATCGCTCCCTCTACCTTAAGTCAACCGGCATTGAGGCACCTAGGATGTTTGGAAAAAACATGCCTTTGGCAGGCCAAGCACTAGGTGGATATATTACACCACGGGGATTCTACCCTATTCAAGGAAAAAAAGGATCATCTCATTTTCCAATCTGTCATAAAAGATCCGAAGTAAAACTGATCACTTGCCCCCATTTGCTTTAAATCTGTTTATACTCTATTGATCTATATAATCGACTATACTCTACTGGAGAGAAAAAGAGGTAGGATAAGATTCTACTACCAAAACCCTTCCCTAAACTTCCCTAATTAAGAACCATGCTCCTCCCTACATCTCTGCATTTCTTTTTCTTTTTTTTTTTTTTTTTGCAGTATGCGGGCCTCTCACTGTTGCGGACTCTCCCGTTGCGGAGCCTGTGCTCCGGACGCGCAGGCTCAGCGGCCATGGCTCACGGGCCTAGCCGCTCCGCGGTATGTGGGGTCTCCGGACCGGGGCACGAACCCGTGTCCCCTGCATCGGCAGGCGGACTCTCAACCACTGCGCCACCAGGGAAGCCCCATCTCTGCATTTCTTAAAACAAGTTCCCCAAAACTGTAAGATGGCATCATGAAATAAGGAAAGCTCAATGGATATGACATGGAAAACAAGTCACCACTAGAATAAAATGATCTGCTGAAATCTTCTGTCTTCCCACTAAACATTCGTATGTGACACTCACTAAATGTCACTCAGTGTTTCCTCCTCTAGCATCCTGTCCAAGTTCTAGGTAGGATAAAGGGCAAAGGACAAAGGGTGTCTGCTAAATGACTCTGTGTTCTTTAATAGGCCTTATCTAGTGACTTCCACTTAAGGCCTCACTGAGCAGAACAAAGTCACGTCATGTGGCCACTCATACTTGCAAAGGAGGTTGGGAAATGTATTTTTCAGCTAGGCAAAAAGCTTTTCTGCAAATCTGTTGCTAAGGAAAAAGAAAAGAATGTACTGAACAGGCATTGGCAGTATCTGCCATGCCATCAATGAATTTTAATTTCCATAAACATCTTATTAAAAGCTGAGATAACTGAGACTAAAAATAAATTACATAATAAAGTATATAAACAAAGGTCATATAAAATGCCAAAAAGAATCAAAATAGTTGAATAAAAGAACTGAACTGCCAAATTCACAGTGCTGAAACATGAGAAAAATAAAATTCTCTTTAGACCTGTCAACTTTTCTACTTTCATTTTAAAAATTACTATTAGCTAGCAACGGAACCACGACTAACTTACACAATATGCAACATTACAAATTAAAGATATATACAAATTTTATAGAAATTCTCCTTATCTAATTGCAATGTCTTATTTTAGTGAACATAAAATATTTCAAAGATTTTACAAGCTTGTTTGTAATCACCCCTACCAGCACTCCAAACTCCATTCTTTACACAGAATATAATTTTCCTCAACTGCAATTATTCAATCGTGTATCAGGAAAAGACTGTTGAATACCCCAAAGAAATCAGTCATGTGTACAAATGATGCTCGCTATTATTTATAATGCTGGAAAAATGGAAACAATGCAAATGTCCTTCCACTAAGGAAGAGGTTCTAAACTGTAATGTGCAAAAGAATGCCTTGATAAATTTGTCAATAAAGAAGATTCCCAGGCGCCACACCCAGAAATTGTGATTCCAGGGCCATCTGGATCTGCTAGGGGATCTGTTAGGGGATCTGCAATTTTAGGAAGCATCTCAAATGATTTTGATATAAATGAACCTAGAAGCACAGTTTGATTTAAGCAAACAACTGTATATTTTTAAATAGCAAATATATAATCTATATAGCAGTTAATCTTTACAAAATCATATTAAGCTAAAGTGGTAAAATACAAAATTTTGTGTGTATATGTTAATAAGTACAAGGTAAGATGTAAAAAAGAATGTAAAACCCAGAAAAGTTTACAGAGCCTGCATTGCATTAGACTCCCAATTCTTCTCCCATCTCTGTACCCACACCCTTTGCCACTTCTCACCTCCTCTCACTAGAAACACGATATATTTCCTTGTTGTACTGATGATAGGCTTGGCCATGTGACAAGCTTTCATCAATGGCATATTAGCAAACAGTATGCAAGCAGACATGAAATGTGCTTGCATGGTTGGGCTTCCCCTATTGAACTTCTGCAACTTCCTCAAGAAGAACATAAGCTGGGTAGCCCACTTGTTGCCCCAGAAGAATGGGGCATGTGAGAAGAACCACCCCAACCAACCAATCTGAACACGACGACAATATTTTGGTATGCCACTAACTTTTGCTGTGGTCTGTTACACTGATAGTTGACTGCTAGAGAGTATTATAAGAATACTGAGTATTTTATGAAGAGAAGCAACGTCTAAAACTTTTTAATTAATTAATCTATCTATCTATCTATCTCTCTATCTATCTATCTTTGGCCGTGTTGGGTCCTCGTTGCTGCGTGCAGGCTTTCTCTAGTTGCAGCGAGCGGGGGGCTACTCTTCATTGTGTTGTGTGGGCTCCTCATTGTGGTGGCTTCTCTTGTTGTGGAGCATGGGCTGTAGGCACATGGGCTTCAGTAGTCATAGCACAAGGGCTCAGCAGTTGAGGCTCATGGGCTCTAGAGCTCAGGCTCAGTAGTTGTGGTGCACGGGCTTAGTTGCTCTGTGGCATGTGGGATCCTCCCGGACCAGGGCTCGAACCCGTGTCCCCTGCATTGGCAGGCAGATTCTTAACCACTGCGCCGCCAGGGAAGTCCTAAGACTTTGTTTTCACTTAGTATTTTGTTCATCTTTCACAATAATGTCAGCTAAATATCCTAATAAAATAATTCAGGTGCATGGTTCTTCATCTCATGAATTTTGACTGAAAAATGAAACAATAAAGAGAAAAGGATGAGGGTGGGGAAGAAGGCAGAGTGGGAAGGAGAAAAAGTAAATGTATTTTCTTAACTAAGTTAGCAAGAAACAGGACTGAGATCGAAAGAGGCGAGCTATGAGAAAAATTCTAAGTTTATGGTAGAGAAGCCACCTCATTTGTCAAGTTTTCCCCTTTGTTATTGGCATCTTCCAGCTGTGCTTTTCCTGTCTTTGAAAATGTGCACCTTCATTTCCTACAATTATATGTTTTTGTTGCTATTATTTCTGTTGTGATTAAGACCCTGGTCTTCTTTCAAGGTCTGCACCTTCTTATTCACCAAACTTCTGGTCTGATACACCCTGATCCTCAACTAAAAACGTCCTGCATATGGTTCTCTCCTCCTTGACTAGCGATTTTGGATCCAAGGTGGATCTAACCCACTATCATTTCTAGAATTCCTTTCCTGAGCTCTGAGGTCTTCCTTGTCTGGATTTCTTATCTACTACAGTATAAGGAGGTGGGTGCAACATGTTCACACTGCTGGACCAAGAAGACCAAGACACAATGTTCAAAGAGATTCAATGGCTTGCAAACACTACAAAAATCAATAAGCAAACAAACCAAGACTATCTACAGGCCTTCAGATTCCTTCCTCGATGTAATCTTTACTGAGTGATGACATCCTTAAGTACCTACTACGTGCAAAATCCAGTACTATGCACTTCAGGGAGAAGAAGGCATCAGTAATTTCAATATAAAGTAAGGATCAGAGTGTTTCACAGAAATTCCGTCTCCCCACCCCACCCCCTGCCGTTCATCCTACGTAATGCTGGGTCTGTTTTAAATCTGTTTAAGTAAGACTACAGCATATTTAACATTGGTGTAACTTCTTGAGAATGCAAAAAATGATCACTGGCTTAAGCCAAAACAGAAGACAAGCATTTATTATGCTCCTGCTGTATGCCAGACTGTTTTAAGTGCTTCCGGTGTATAAGCTCATTTAATACACGTGCACGTGCACACACATAAACCCTCTAGAAAGTTACTCTCATTTTATAACTAATAGAATATTTAAGAGACTAATGAGTACAGAGACAGAAATGACTGACTAATTTTTCAACTTCCAGAGCCCATGTCTCTTCCACATTTTCTCTATGGTATCTGATTTTGCAGATTAAAGATTCAGTGAAAATTGAAAACTCAGCCCAAAAATCCATTACTATGCTGACATAATACTTAGATAATGGTACAAGAAAACTGGAGTAATGATGACCACAAGGCAGGAAAGCTTTCTGTGTTAAGGAGTGAGTGACTCTTAAGTCAGTCCTTGGTTCCTTTGACTGAATTTCTAAATATAAATAAAACTTGGTTTAGTGCAAAAGAAAGAAAGACAAAGGTTTTCATCTTCAGGGGAAAATACAGTAACTCTTAGAATAACCTCTAAAAAAAACCTCAAAATCTCTAAGAAAAGAAGAAAAAAACCCAATTTGATAGAAAATCCCAAAGTATTCATAAGCTTCAGAATCACATGCCCTAAACTTCAGAATCAGCATTGCTAGGCACCAAATGGTAAACATTTCAAAGTTGCCTATCAATGAAAGGATTAACTATACTACTGCCTTTAAGGTACATAACCATACATATATCTATTTTTACAAATACCTTCTGCATATACCTAATTAACACTGAACTGCCTTACTTCATGTTATCTCTTACCATAACAAAAAGTTCCCAAACTTCATTGACAGATAATTTCAAGTACATAATATATCCTTCAAGTACATCTTTGTAAGACCCAAACCTGCCTCTAACCAGATATATAAGAAAAAAAAAAAACTTCATTTCATTAGTCTTTTTTATTTTTATTCGTAATTTTAAGGAGGACAACATGATGACCTTTCATTTCCCTTCATATGTAATAATCTATGACCTCTCTGAGGAATTTTCCTACAGTACGACCCTTCTCATGCCTTAAAGGGCCCTTTGCATGCCCCAGCTATCTCTAGCTTCACCCTGCACTACTTTCCCCTTCTTCCTCTTCCCTCTTTCATAGGGTCTACAAAATACTATTCAACTTCCTAATTCAAAGGTCTAACCTTTCTGTTAAGGTTAGAGGTTCCCCTGACACTTACCACAGATTGTAATAACATACTATGTTAATCACCAGACTCTAAATCGACGAGAGCACAAGACTGTCTATTTCGCTCATCACTGTGTTCCTGATAACTAACTAGTACAGTGTCTGGCACACAGTAGGAACTCAATAAATACTGACTGAATAAATGAATATAGCAGAGTTTGCAGAGGTGAACTGGAGTAAGTCAGATCACAGGGCTTGAACTCATCCACAGGAAGGAGGTACAAACTAATTACTGGAGATGGGAACAAGAAGCATGCATAAATCACGCCGCTTAGCAAATTTTCTACACTTTCCTACATTGCACCTAGAAGTTCACAGAACACTTTATAACCTAGTTCTGGTCCTGTCAATCCTGCCTGAAGGGAAGTATACAGTACAATATTGTTCAAATTCCCAACTGCAAATAATTTACATATTAATCTCAAGAATAGTTGGGGTATCCTGTATTTTCTACTGCCAGAGAGCTAAGGTTTATCTCAATCTTGCTGGGTTAACAGCACTTTATTTTTTATTTATTCAAATAAATTAATCACATACCTCTATGGATGTATAAATCTAAAAGTATGCTTTTTTATTCTTCACTATTTACATTTAGCCTTAGAAATGCTAGAAATTCTGAATTTAAAGTCTTTTCCCACCTTTTTATTGAATCCAGAGCTACAATCTTAAGCATTATGTAATCCCCCCAAAAAAATAAGAAGTGAAGAAATGAGATATTTTGTTCGCCCTCAATAAATGTTTGTTTCCATCCTTCCTCACCTACGAGTTCATACCCTTACCTTCCACTCCAGCCCTTCAACCAATCTAACATCTGCATGATGTCCATGCCCCTAATAGAATCTCCCATCCCTATTAACTGGCAGATATAAGACATGCATCAGAAGTAGAAACTCTAAACACAATTTTCCCCAAATATACTGTTACACAGCGCTATAAGCTAAGTTCACACAAAGTTAAATACATATCTTGGCCAAATAAGAACCTAATATCATGAAACATGGTTTCTATGGCAATATGCATTTGGAGTTCCAAAAACCCAACTTGCAAAATCTTTTGGAACTGTGTTTTTAAATTAGAATGCCTATATTATGGAATATGTGGGTAAACAAAACTTCTGTGAATCAAATCATATCCTTGAACTGCAACATTTTCAGTTTAAATAAAGTATATATTTAACTTGTTTTTGATGCTAATGATCTGGCTGATTCCTAATATACCTCTCTAAGATATATAAAATCTTTGTGTCCAATTAAATCTTTATGTGTCTCTTGGTTTCTGTAAATTTTCATAATTAACTTTCAGTCCAAAAATAAAATCCCTTATACTAATAAGTATGCTTTACATAGAACTTTCAGACTAGAATACTACATAATTCCTAGCAGCTATACGTGTCACAAACAATTCCTTAAAGCAAATACAGTATTTGGTCACACTAATTACATTCATAATACATCCTACTGACTATTAGGAACTCCATTCTTCTAGATATAATGTTAGGTTTAATAAAGCTTTCTTGCCCGGACCCATAAAAGAGCCATTTGCAGAAGCCTTCAGCCTCCAGCACCTCAGCAAACTTGTCTTCCATCCAGTGGGCTTCAATCACAACCTCTCCAGTAAGAACTGAATCTCATACTTGGGGCTTAGTAAGACCTCTCCCAAATGTATTCCTTCCTTTATTCTTTAGAGTTCTCTCTGCACTTTAGTAGCCAATCATCTATTACTAGTTCAAATTACTGTGTAGTTTCTGTGTCCTAACTGGACTCTTACTCATACAACTTCCTTAAAAGCAATTTTTGTATTCTAATACTACGTTAATGATGCAATTCTGTACTTTTAAGAGAGTAAGTCTCAAAAACAATAGGAAGAGGAAAATTAACCATATATGGCAAGTGCTATCCAAGAACCACCGCTTACTGAGCACTTATTAAAAGTGTGTAAGGCACCAGAGATTTCATTATGTGGGCATGATCAATTAAATCACTGGCCATTGGTGACTGAGCTCAATCTCTAGTCCCTCTCCCCTCCTTGAACTGGAGAGTGGGCTGAAAGTTCTAACTCGCTAATCATAGTGGTTGGTTTTTCTGAGGCACAGCTCCCATTCTGAAACTATCTAGTCCCCCAACCAGGAGTTATCTCATTAGCATACAAAAGACAGTAAATTTCTGTGGCAGAAACCAGGAGAAAAGACTAAACATTTACTTTTTATTTTACCACGCGTAGCCTCGTACAGCTACTTGCAGATAACAGAAGGCACCAAATTGTTTGGTTTCTTTGTCCTTGCTCATGGACTTGTCTTCGTTTAGAATGCTACCTTCAATCTCCCCATACATCTTCAACATTACCTCCTCTATGAGGCCTTTCCTGTTCTTAGAGCCTCTCCTTGGTCCTACCAATATATCCTGTATATACTTCACTTAACTTCTAATATAATGTATGCATTTCTGGCTCCCACCCACCAAACTATAAGTTTTTTTATAGTGTATTATTTATTTCTCTATCTGCTTAAGACAAAGAATAAATGAATGGATGGACATGATAATGAGAGTCGACTGGGTATCTAAGCAGAAATGTACAACAGGAATTGAAAACCTGAAACAAGAGTTTATTTGAGGGTGAAAATTTTATTTTGAAAATACAAACTTGGTAGTAATGAACATATATGACTGAGAAACTACATAATCTCTCAAAGCTTGCAAAGAAGAAAGCAGAAAATCAAAGACTAAACCTTCAAAAACTCCTACAGTTAAGTAGACACATAGTATATGGTATTAACAGCCAAATTTTACCATGCTGTATCGCCCAAATGTAAATAGTTTAAATATATGTACTGAAAGTACACAGCAAAAGCTGACAAGCTTACAAAAATCTTGCCCATAGCTAGGCCTACTTGCTACTGTCTTCTTACCCATCAATTCTCAACTTCTCTGTGTTTGTAGTACTTGTTCAAATATTAAATATTTTTGGCAGCATGCTTGAAAAGGTTTAAAACTTTCACCACAACAAAATTCAACAACTCCTAAAGGAAGTGGTAATAATTACAACACAATTATTATTCCAGTACAACAATACTGTTGCATGGTATCTGCAAAAGGAGTTATCACACTACACAGTAGTATCTCACCCTCTTGATTATCCAGGCACTAAGACATGCTCACAGGCAAAATATTGACAAGTTCCAATACATAATATTTATATGGCACTAACTTAAAAGTAAGCTATAATTGTTACCTCTTATTCACAGCAAGTGTATTCCACTCTACACTAAATCACAAAACCTGTTCAGTTCAACATTCTGCTTAAGAGATACTAGAATAATTACAATACATTTACTAAGCTATAGCAAAAAAAAAAGTTTTAAACTATGATCATTCTTGGTGGCACATCTCTGAAGATTTGACAACAAAAAGGCTGAGAACACTACTCTTAAGACAAAGGCTATCAAATAAGTACCAGGGTCACAGATGGAATGTGGATGACAGCAGCAATAAAATCTATTCCGAATGTTTAATAAAGATATTTTACAAGAATATCCTGATATACATACATTACTTTCCTTGGCTGAAGCTGCAACTGCCAAGTTAGCTTCTGTAAAACACTACCATCTGTCAAATTAAGCTAACCTTGTTATTCTGTTTTTTTAATTTTGGTTACAACTGAGTTAACAGTTGGTTTTTGGTTTCAGTGCATAAAAGCTACACAATAGAACATAATAAATGTGTATCTATTTTATATTTATGCAAGCTTCAGTAAAACTATAATAAAAATACTTTAGTTCAAGAAAGAGTTCCAGAAACCTCCTTTCCTGTCTTCCTTTAAAACAGTCCTAACTCAAGGATAAAAAAATACTGCCATCAAGTGGAGTATTAATGGGAAGGAGAAACTTTTCAATAAAGCTGCTGGTTCACCAGATGAGAAAAATCAACTCGGACACCTACTTAGACATGCAAAATTCAAATCCAATTGGAATAAGACTTAAATACCAAAAGCAAAACAAGAAAAAGATTACACGGCAATAAAAGAGAGTATCTTTATGAAACAGGTATGAAAGATCAAAATAAAGGAAACTAATTACATATAAGACTAAATCAAAATGGACTCCTATTCATGAAAGAACAACATAAAGGGAGTAAAAAGACATACTGATAAACGGAAAAAGATATTCGCAGAATATGTAAGTTGGGGAAAAAAAAGTAGTATATAAACTATAAAGAACTCCTTCAAATCAAAAAAGGTAAAACAATCTCCCCCCCAAGAAAAAAAAACAGAAACAAATGTGAATTTCGCAGGGAAAAAAAACCTCAATGGTCCATAAACATATAAAAAGATAACCAATTAGGTTATCAACACCAGAATGGTTAAGTTTGTGTAACCATAAGTATAAATAACCACCACATATGCTCATATGCTTCCTTCTCTATCCCACCAAAGCTTCACATGCTCAGATACCCTGGGTGCCCTCCCTCTGATGCCACAAGCAAAAATGGAAATATCATCAGTTCTATTAGTTCTGCAGGCTTATTACCAACTTGAAGTCCCGGCCCCACTGTGGAAGCCCGGAAGTCAGTTCTGAGAATATGTATGGTACAACTAGAACAGGCACAAAGAGTGTCCATGACCCCAGGAGGCCTGTACAGAGAGCTCCTTCTTCCCTCCAAACGCTGGAAATTTTAGACCTGAGGCAGTGGACTGCTGCTAATTTCCTTTCAACCCACTTCCTTGGCCCTGTCCTGACCCAAAGCCTTTCTCTAAGGTCTCATGGGAAGACATTAGGGGCCCTCTTTCTGACACACCAAGACCAGCTCAGAGGCCTCAGTGGAGGATACAGCAAGCCCCACACCTCCAGCCCAAGCTTGCATGTATTCTGGCTCAAATTATGACGCATAAACTTTTGTATATGCAGGTGTATGGTTGGTTCTCACATTAGTGCAAGCACAGCATCAGATCCCGGCCACTAATGGTTCTTCATTCCTGGTCCCTCTCTCTATACTCCTCCCCCACATCTTTCCTCTTCACTAAGGACCTAGCTCTCAGCTCTGCAGCCAAACCTGTCCTCAAAGTTAGTGCCACTCACCCCAACAGAGCCACTTCCAGGCTGAACACCACCAACAAAAACCCAACAAATAATAAGTTTCTAGTTCAAAACAAGCTATTCTTCTGTCTCATTCTCACATGGACCAAAAACCGTAAGAAAAGTCTTTCTCTGCTCAATTGTTTACCTGTCCACAGTTCATCCCACCCCATCATTGGTCCCCCAAGTTCTTTCCAAACTTCCAAGCTAACTACAATGTGAAAGTACTTTTGTACCCTGTGGGGAAAAATACACATCATAAAGATTATTCTTGGGTGTGCTATTAATTATTAAAGTGATTAATGTTAGTCTGAGGCATGAAGAAGAAAAGGCTTTTCATTCCTCAGTAGTGAGCATTCTTTATGAGGTATTACTTTAAAAAATATAAAATGAAGGAAAAATTGTGCAATTTCATTTTGTTTTGTAAGCATATCAGTACATGCTCCTAAGTGTTTTACCTCTAGGAACATCTTTAACTTTTTTGCCATTTTCAGACTTGGAAAAATAAGTAGCTTTTGTTATTGCTGATCCTGTGAGAATGTAAAACTGAATAATAAATGAGAAACAATGCTTAAAAGTCATCCAAAAATAGCCAATAAGCACATGAAAAGATGTCCAAAACCATTAGTCATTAGGGAAATACACATTGACACCACAATGAGGTACCACTACATACTCATTAAAATGGCTAAAATATAAAAATTGACAATACCAAGTGTTAACAAAGATATAGACCAACTGGAACTCTCATACATTGCTGATGGGAATGTACAATGGTATAACCATTTTGAATAAAAATTTAGCCATATCTTACAACAATTCCACTCCTATGTATTTGTCCAAGAGAAATACTTTAGAAGTATATCAGGTAACAAAGTAACGAACTGTCCTTTAAAAACAGCAATAAAGAAGGATGTGAGGCAGTTAACAGAGATACCATAAAACATTACTAAAACTGGATGGAGAAATCATGGGGAAAATAAGGGAGGAGGATTAAAATGAAGTCATTGATAAGTTTTTCCACAGACAAAAGGCAGGCTGGGACTTCCTTGGTGGTGCAGTGGTTAAGAATCTGCCTGCCAATGCATGGGACACGGGTTCAAGCCCTGGTCCAGGAAGGTCCCACATGCCACACAGCAACTAAGCCCGTGCACCACAACTACTGAGCCTGTGCTCTAGAGCCCACGAGCCACAACTATTGAGCTCACATGCTGCAACTACTGAAGCCCACACACATAGAGCCTGTGCTCCGCAACAGGAGAAGCCACTCCAATGAGAAGCCTGCGCACCACAACGAAGAGTAGCCCCACTCGCCACAACTAGAGAAAGCCCGCGCAGCAACAAAGAGCCAATGCAGCCAATAAATTAATTAATTAATTAATTTTTTACAAAGGCAGGCTAAGGACATGGCGGGGGGGTGGGGGGCAAGGACCATAGGGTCCTGCTCTGTTTCACTATGACAAGATCAGGGTGTAGCAAGAAAACTCTGGATAGCTGTTTATAAAGGTCTCCTAGGGTGACATTAGCTTAGAAATTATTACATTTAAGGGTGTGATCTTATACTATCAGTGTCCCAGAGTAGACTGGCATGTTTTAGTTCACAAGAGTAAAAAACAAGAAAGAAAATAAACCAAACCATTTGTTCATTTGTTGGGGGGTGAAGCCGAAAAAATAAATAAATTTTTAAAAAAATAAATAAAAGCAGCAATAAAACAAAAACATCCACTATCATCACTTCTAAACAACATTTATCATATGTCTTACCTAGTATAAGAAAAAATGAAATTATAGGCATAGAAATTGCAAATAAATAAAACTGTCATGATTTATTTATGATATCTTTTATGTAGACATTCCAAAATTATCTATGAAAGTATCAGAATAAAGCTTAGCAAGGTGGCTAAATATAAGATCACTATCCAAAAGCTAGCTGCATTCATACACACCAGTAACAAATAACAAACATTTTAAAGCACCACATATTATTGTTATCAGAAAGTATCAACTACATAGGATAAACAATGTGTAAAAATTCTACTGTTAAAATTATAAACTAAAAAAAAAAAAAATTAAAGAAGACCTAAATAAAAAGAAGTATACCCTGTTCATGGATAGAAAGACTCAATATCATAAAGATGTTAATGATCCCAAATTGGTATATAGATTCAATAAAATTACTAAAAAACTCAAACAGGATTTTTCAGAGAACTTGGTAAAATTATTCTAAACTTTCTAAGGAAGATAAAGTACCATAATACTTCGGAAGAAGAGGGGCAAACTTATTTTTTCAGTACTAGAGATTACTATGAAGCCAAAGCAACGAAGACAGGACGGTATTCACAAAACAAATGACGGAACAAAACAGCAGAGGGTGAAAAAAAGCATTTTCCATAAAGCTTTTATATATGACAGAGATGGTCTGTCAGTTCAGTGGGGGAGAGCATTAACTTTTCAATAAGGTAAGATTAACAACAAAAAAAAATCATATACAAAATAAAAATTAAATTGGATCCCTACCTCACACCAGGTACAAAATATTAAGTACAGACAGAATAAGATCTAGATGTTACAAACATAACTTTAAAATTCTTACTACTATATAGATGAATTTCATTTATATATCAAGGTGAAAAAAGTTTCCCAAGTTAAAACGACTAAAATTAAAAACATATACCTTCAGGAATTCAGAGCGGCAATAAAAAGGAACTCAAGGGGAAAATGAAAACAGGATTCAAGCTGATTACAATCTCAAATGAAAATGGAGGGATGCGATGAGGGGACTATACGGTTAGATATAGGTTCCTTTCAAAGTTCTCACTTGTGTTTTAAGTAGTGCATTCAATGTGTGCTTATCATTAAAGATTAATATGCTATTTCATAAGTAAATAAAAACATATTTGCATAGAGAGCTGATCATGATCCAACGTTTATGATTAATTCAATTCTGTGTACTTCAGAACCAACTAGTGTATACATTATTAAAACAAACCCACAAAAAATATCTCACCACCTGTGGAGGGAGTAAATGCAGAATTGGCATTACAAAAATAATAATGTAGACAAAGTTAAAAGTTATCCTAGCACATAGAGCAAAAAGGGAAAGAAATTATAAAATGAAATTTGAAGCAAGGTAGAGAGATGAATGGTATCTAATATTCAAATAATGTAGTTTCAGAAGGAGAAAGAAAAAAGGAATAGAGTAGAAGTAATAATTCTTAAATATATATCTTTTTCCTGAGAAGAACACTAAAGTTTTCAGATCAAAAATCCTCGCCAGGATGGTTAAAAACACACACACACACACACACACACACACACACAAGTGTGTGAAATTTCTGCACTCTAAAACCAAAGAAGAAATCTTATAAGCTTATACAGAGGGTTAACAACTTATCTACCAAAAAAAATCAAACGGTATTAAACTACACAGAAAAACATAGTTAAAATTAAACACCTAAACACCTATTTTTAAAAACTTATTAGCTACTAACATGTAACACAATTAAGTAATATTTTTGATGAAAGGTATATTGTAAAAAATTTTAAATATCATCATTTAAATTAGAATTCCATATTATCCCAACAAAATCAAGAATGCTATAAGTAAAAATATGCTAAACAGTCTTATCTTATTGAGGGCACAGGGAAGGAGAGAAAACTATTAATTATTTATAGAAAAAACATGCTTAAATATATTCGTTTAGAATTAAAAGAGCAGAAAAGGCTCTTTAAATAAATCAAAGTCAGAGGGCAATAAAAGGATTAAATTTGTTATCACTATATATGGAAATGATGAAATCTTACTAAAAGACCAGCAAAAACACAAGTTTGGATTAGATCCATTAGAAATACAAAGATAATTTGATGAAATTACATTAAAAGTAGAGACGTCAGTATCTCTCAGAATTTAAGACATAAAGAAAAAAACATGAAATATTCAAATGACACTGTAAGTGTTCATTTAATATATAAATATAGAACTCTATAACTCTCAAAAAAATACATATCCTTTTCATATGATCATTAAAACCTCATGTACAGGGCTTCCCTGGTGGTGCAGTGGTTGAGAGTCCGCCTGCCGATGCAGGGAACACGGGTTTGTGCCCCGGTCCGGGAAGATCCCACATGCCGCGGAGCGGCTGGGCCCGTGAGCCATGGCCGCTGAGCCTGCGCGTCCGGAGCCTGTGCCCCACAACGGGAGAGGCCACAACAGTGAGAGGCCCGAGTACCGCAAAACAAAACAAAACAAAAGACATGTGATAAAGAGTCAACATCTAAATCTGATTTCAAAGCATTTTAAAAACGTATAACTGTAAGGACATTTCATATTACAATGAAACAATACATAGCAGAAACTAGTATTAACCCTAGTAGTATTCTGTAATCTTAGCTAAAACAATGAAACAGTTTATGAGTAAAGAGGTGTAAAGATTGGCAAAGAGGAGGTCAGATGATAATTATTTGCAAATGATATGGCCTGCATACAAAGAATATTGAAGAATATCAACAGAATAGTAGAACTAATGAAAATTCATTAAGGCAGCTGGATACAATGTTAGAATAACAAATCAAAATTAGGTGAGAAAAGAAAGGAGTAAAAAGGGAATAAGCAGCTGGATCCCTTTCTCTCTGCAAACCAAGTCTTATGCTAATACCAAGATAACCAACTATTTCATACTAAAGAATATCCATTTTATATAATGTTTAGAGTGATTTATATAATGTTAACTGTCCCTTGAAATGTTGTATTATATTTTTATAACTTTAGATAATACCTAAATTAGAAAATACCACATTATTTTAACTAAGAAATTTACCCTGAATTCAGCTTGTATTGTTTTGCAAGTTTTGTTTTAACTCTTAATTTGGTTAATCTGTGACATCCTTCCCACCTAACCCCCAGTATAACTAAGTGAAAGTGAACTGTTGATCCATAAGATTCCTTCTGCCTCCATCCTCTACTATTTCTTTTTTATCCTCCCTGTCTGGAATAAATGTATGCTTTGCTACACTAAACACTCAGATCTTAAAAAGTTGCTCATGTCTAATCATACTAACTTTAAGGCTTTAAAAGAAGATTCAGAGGCATTTAATGACTTGCCCAAGGTCATAGAAAGGTGATTGAGATCAACCCACATCCTAGTCTTTTCACTACACCGCCTTTATTCTAACAGTTGTCCACAGTGTCGAGCTTTCATCGTTTCTCAATAATGTTAAATCCTGAGATTCAGTTTGGGAACTAAAATAACCCCTGCGCTTGCATTCCTTTTAGAAAACACTCACTCATTCATCAAATATTTACTGAAACCTACTAAGTGCACGGAGCTGTTCTAAGCCCTAGGGTGAAATGAAATAGGCAAAATACCTTCCCTTATGAACCTTATGTTTTATTTAACTCAGGAGGATACATTTAATGAAAATAGTATCCAGCTCACTTAACTCTACAAATTAATTTGGTCCCTGAGAGGAAGGCTACTATATTGCTGCCCTAAAGAATCCTTATTTGGTAGTGTATATATGTCAATGCTACTCAGCAGCATAGCACAGGAAGATCAGCTTGGTGCTTTGCGACCACCTAGAGGGGTGGGATAGGGAGGGTGGGAGGGAGGCTCAAGAGAGGATATGGGGATATATGTATGCATACGGCTGATTCACTTTGTTGTACAACAGAAACTAACACAGCATTGTGAAGCAATTATACTCCAATAAAGATGTATTTTTTTTTAAATCCTTATTTGGGACCTGAATCTATGAATCAAATTTCTGAGATGCAAGGATCCTACACTTCGGTAAATATCAAGCACAAAGGCTGAATACACATGTTCAAGAACAAAATTATGACAGATTTTAACAGTAGCTAATCTGCTGCCAACTCCACCTCACCTGTATCGTCTTAAACCTCAAAAAAACAGCTCTCTGCAGTTACAATTAATCTCATAACTCCCTGACATGGCTAAACTTGAGCAATCAAGCAAAGAACACATCAGAGGAAAAGACAGCCCTTGCCTTATGTTACCCTGTGACAAGCTACTGTGTAGGTGACAAAAGACATATGAGTGTTGTGCTTTTTTTTTTTAATCATACATCCTTCTGGAAGAAAAAAAAATCTTGAAAAATAGAAAACTGTTCCAACTACCAAAATATGGCTCTTTATATAAAGCTAATATTATACATGAGCATACAACACACAATTTTTTAAAGGACAGCAGAAAACAGGCTAAGATTTTGGTTATGCAATATGCACTAGGCAATTCTCGTTTTACTAATAATTCATAAAGTTTCTAATTTAAAAGCAAAGAGTTTCACTTTTGTTTCTTTTAAAGTAGTTCATTTCCTAGTTACTAGCTTGAAGTCTACTTCCTAGTTACTAGCACGGTGGATTTAAATTGTCAATTCATTTTAAGTGGATGGTTTAAGGCATTTGAACCTATACGAATATTTTTAAATAGTTCTGAGTAACAAAGTAATAGTATATTGATATAGAAAGCAAACACATTACATGTTTCTTTTAAAAATAATACATAAACACCATGATGGAAGTATAAAAATAAATGCAATTGTATTGCTTTAAAAAAATGTCCACAGTATCAATGAGATGATCTGACAGACACAGACTAAAAACAGCATCATAATGGTAATATTTTAGACTAACAACTACTCCCTTTGTTTAAGGAGGGGACTCAGTAAACTAGGAAACTGGACTTGGTGGCCAGGACCACTTTCAGTAATTTGATTCTTGATTCACAATTTTATGCATAAACCTCTGAATTGGGCAGATCTGCATTACCTAATTTTATGCTAAAGAAGTACTTTAGTCCAAAATCAATTTAAAAAACTCACAAATATCTTGCCAATGTTCAAATTTAAGAGATGTGAAAAATATGAGTTATATTTCCCACTTTGAAACACATAGCCTTTAATATTCAACTTTGGACACAACTATAAACAGAAGCGACACCAAACCTATTAAATATTGCTTAGTATACATATGACCACAAGATCCTCCTCTAAGTGTTAAGACTTTGTCATACTCAACATCAAAAACTAAAGTTTAAGGTATTCCAAACAGAATGGAGGGGATTAGGAGATAAACTGTTCTAAACTCCCATTATTAAATCTAGAATTATTTCACTGTAAATAAACTGCAGTCTGCAATAGTCTTCTAAATTAACCAGTACAGCACACAAGAGTTCCAAAGACAAGTTTCCCAAAGCGCCTAAACTAACAATGCACTATCCTTGCTTTCCAAAATTCTTGAGCATCTTCAATTACCTCAAGTACTATAATAAAATTCTAAAAATAATCTCAAAGCAAAAACTTAGCAAGCTGCGTGTATACACATAGTCAGCAGGACAGCAGCCCTTATTCTAAAATCAAGCACAGGTAGGATATAACAATGCCAAAACTACAACAGGGTGGGGCATTCACTACTCTCCCAGAAAAATCAAATATACTTTTGGTAGCTGCTCTCTGTAAACGCTGGTTACCCCCATAATTCCAAGACGAGTAAAGCAATGTTTTCCTTTTGCCCAAAATGCTTTTCACACCAATGATCACCCCCCCCAAAAAAAATTAAGTCATAGCCAACTACTTTTCAGGATATGGTGCAAGCCGTGATAGTGCACTTGAGATTCTGAAAGCAAAATCTAGAAAAAAAAGTAGCATCTCTCATTACTTAACGTAAAAGATCTGAAACTTCACGCAGATTTTTTTCTTAAGTGAGTGACCATTCGAATGTGTGACTAAGGCAAGAGTAAAGGGTGAACGATGGAACAAGGTCAAACTTAGGGGACAAAGGATTCCTGGAATAAACACGGCCAGAAAGGTTTCCTTAAGGGACAGTTTCTATATTCAAAAACGAAAAAAAAGAAAAGAAAAAGAAACGGAAGGAAGGAAGGGAGGAAGGAAAGGAACGAAGGGAAGGAAGGGAGGGAAGGGAGGGAGGGAGGAAGAAAGGAAAAGGAACCAACCAAATCCTCTACTTTTACACCGAGTCTACCTGGTTAATGTACCTGTCCCGCCAGGCCGACTATTCAATTCTGGTGGAGACCCTTTTGCAAAATAGCAGGCCTGGAATGTTTCTACCTTGGAAATAAAAACTGGGTTCAGAGGGATGACAACTGTCTATTCCTTTTTTAAAAAAGAGGAGGAAGATAAAGTTTAATTAAGAAGCCATATAGAGGAGTGTAGGAATGTGAGGTCGCGCTCAACCAAATACTCGGCACCGTCTGCTACAGGAAAACAATCGGCAAGAAGGAAGTGGACTGAAACACGCTAACTACACCCCGCTTTCCACACGCAGCCCGGAACTGGGCGCGACGCCCCCAAAGCGGGTAAGGGCGGGGGGCAGCAAGGGGGAAGCCCAGGGCAGCGGAGGCCCGGGCGGCAGCGGGGGAGGCCGGGGAGGTCCAGGCCGAGGCGGGTAAGGGCGGCATGTCAGAAGGAGGAGCGGGGCCGGGCCGCACCGGCTCGCGGCTTCGCCTCACCTTCTGCGCCGCGCTCTGCTGCAGCACGTTCTGCTCCACGGTCATGGCCCCCGCAGCGCCGGCGGCGACACCGGCGGCGGCGTCCGGCTCCTCGAGCCTCCGCCGGCCCTGACTGCCACGCTCCGCCGAGCTCCAGGGAGCGGCGCGGACGACCGGGGAGGACAGCGCCCCCGCCAGCCAGGCGCGAAGGCGATGGCGGCCGGCGTGCGCGGGCACCGCGGGCTGGCGGCGAGGCGCAGACAGCAAGGGCCACGGCGGCGGCCCCACGACTCCGCGCGGCCAGCCTCAGCACGGCTCGTCGGCCGCGGCCCGGGCCATGAGCGGGGCGGCGGACACTCGGCGCGGGAGGGCGCGAGCAAGTCCGGACGCGTCACTCACGCGCTCCTTCGCTGGCGGCTCGCGGGCCACTGCGGGGAAGGGAGAAGGGACAGAGGGAGCGGCCGGAATGGCGCTGTCCTCCTCCTCCCGCCGCGACTCCTCCTCCCCTCCCCTCCCCTCCCCCAACAGTCGTCACCGCCCCCGCCCGGCGGCTCCTCCCGCGCCGAGCCCCGCCCTCCGGCCGCCCTAACCCTACATTATGACCCGCGGGGCGGCGGGGCGGGGCGGAGCCGCCCCGGAGCCCCACCCCCCGTACCCGCGCTCCCGCGGGTGGAGCGAGGGAGCGCCACGTGGGCCGGGCCTCGGAGCCGCCCCTGCGGCAGGTTGCGCGACGCCTGCCCTTGGCTCCGCGATGCTCCAAGCCGAGGCGGGAGGGCAGCGTTTCTCTCTGTGCCCAGAATTTGTTAGATCACTGGCTTTCCGAACTCCTCCAAGACAAAACATTTCTCTCCAGGCCACATAACGTCCCAAAACCAATTTGGGTCCCGAATCCCAGCTCCTTTCTATGTCTCTGGCCTTTCTAGGAATTTCACAAGCAGTATACTCGCCCGAAGGGAAAAGTCAAGTGTGGTTTAAGCAAAAGGCTGTCAGAAGCCCTTATGCTGGAATGTACTTTAATCCTTAACTAATCATTACGTAAATGAATATTGATATTCTCTGTCTACTTCTTTCATTCAAACATGTGCCAGTCACTGCTAGGCTCTGGAGAAATAAGGTATATTTTCCAAAGGTTTGATATAAATGAAATACAGTCTATACAACAGACAATATTACAAAAGTATCACTGCTTAGATGGTATACATTACCTAATATCCCAGTTGCCAAACAATTATCTGTTAACCACCCTGCTTGGAATACTTGACTATATGTGGCATTGTAAGGAAAACCTAATATTGAGAAAGCAATCTGTAGCCTCAAAAATATCTTAAGTTTCAGGAGCTAATCTGGGGATAGGAAGCAGATAGGGACGTGAGGGTGATGGTGTGGCGGGAGAGGGGGAATAATCAGTGCGTATTGTCACAAATACAATGCACACATATGCAAATCTGGATACAGTTTTTAATCTGATGGCAAGAAAAGCAAGTTTGGTACGTGATCATTGAAATATCAGGTTTTATTTAATAATCATGGATTACAGTAACTCCTAAGGTTTTGTAATCAGTCTGTGCACTTTACAAGCTGTCTTTGCTCTGCACCCTTAGATGTCTTCAATAGCTTTTGAGGTCTTTCTCTTGAGTCTTCATGTTTATTTGCTCATTTGATTTTGACAGATTACAAATTTTATTTTACATCTTTAACAGAAGAATTTGAAAGGTTGTGAAGTGGTTGGAAACCCAGAATTTTAAGGAATAATGCAACAGTTCTGATAGAATGCACACATTTTTTATAACACTGAGACCCAAAGAGGGTGACTTGTCAACAAAAGCTTACTACAGCCCATTTTTCCTCATTTATAGATGAAAATTCTTTCCACATATCAACTCCAAGTTTGTCTGTGTTACAGATTTTTTTTAAAATCTATCCAGTTCATGACATTTGAATTTAAGAAAGTTAAATTTAACATAAAAATCTGGTACTGTGGTTTTATAAGGATATTGCCAGATACTAGTTTAGTTTCTAGAATTTGGCAATAAAGGTTCCTCTGAGTTAGATTTTATTTTTTAATTTTTAGTTTTTTAAACATCTTTATTGCAGTATAATTGCTTTACAATGGTGTGTTAGTTTCTGCTTTATAACAAAGTGAATCAGCTATACATATACATATAACCCCATATTTCTTCCCTCTCGCATCTCCCTCCCTCCCACCCTCCCTATCCCACCCCTGAGTTAGATTTTAGTTCCACAAAAAATTATCTTACCAGTGCTTACTATACTATGACCAAATAAAACTCTTTATAGGGTAGTTTGTACCCTAATCACTTTTGATGGTTTCCTATTTAATTTTCTTTAAATCTTAATTGTGGTTTTGTAGAACTTTAAGAAGTAAATTTCATGTTTCCTTATAGGTATTTTTTTTTTCCAGAAAGCATACAATCGGAATGAATAGAGGATAAAAATGTGAGAATTTGAGATAAATTTGCACAAAAGACGCATTGCCAGATATCCTAAATCATTGTTAAAATGTGCCCCAGTATCAGTTTTGCTGTTCATGCGTCAGCCTTAATATGGATGGTTGCTGGAGTTATATATCCCCATTATATTATTTAATAATTCCTAAATTATTGCATTGCTCTGGATTGTTGACACTTAGGTAAGCAAGTAAGGTGATAAATTTCATATAAAATTTAATGTTTAGTTTTTTAAATTTATTTTTATTGAAGTATAGTTGATTTACAATGTTGTGTTACTTTCTGCTGCACAGCAAAGTGACTCAGTTATGCACATATATACATTCTTTTTTAAACTCTTTTCTGTTATGGCTTATCCCAGGATATTGAATATAGTTCCCTGTGCTATACAGTAGGACCTTGTTGCTTAGTCATTCTATATGTAATCGTTTGCATCTACTAACCCCAAACTCCCAATCCATCCCTCCCCCAACCCTGCTCCCCCTTGGCAACCACAAGTCTGTTCTCTATGTATGTCTGTTTCTGTTTCATAGATAGGTTCATTTGTGCCATATTTTAGATTCCACATATAAGTGATATCATATGGTGTTTGTCTTTCTCTTTCTGACTTACTTCACTTAGTATGATAATCTCTAGTTGCATCCATGTTGCTGCAAATGGCATTATTTCATTCTTTCTTATGGCTGAGTAGTACTCCATTGTACATACGTACCACATTTTCTTTATCCATTCATCTGTCGATGGATATTTAGGTTGTTTAAATGTTTAGATTTTAACACAAAGCCTGTTTTTCTATTGTGGATCAAAATGATGTTTCTAACAATATTTAATATTATATCTTATATATGAACCAAGGACATTGGTATTATTCTATCCTGACTCTTTATTTCTTTTCATTTAGAAAGGGTGGTATTATTCTATCCTGACTCTTTATTTCTTTTCATTTAGAAAGGGTTTGAAAATCTGTTTCTGGACACCCGAAGTATAATATGTTGCCAAAGCACATCTGTAAGATATGAACAAGTGAGAAACATTCAGTTCACAGGGTAGATTTGAACAATTGCCACAACAGAAGAGTGTTTTTTAAATCTACTTTGAAGAGGATTGGAATTATTTTTCTTCTTAAGGTGTATTGACATTCTGGGACAATTTTGTTTCCACCAATAAGGGAACCATAAGCAATCATTCAAAGAGGAGGTTTCTATGATGTCACAATAGCACCACTCAGCAATAGAGTGTTCAGAGATTGGAACCTGTAAGAGTACTTCCTGACTAATACATGCACAATAAAATGCATATTGAATTAAATGGACAGCCATGAAGGAGAGAAAAACAAGTGTATTTACACTTTTACAGTGTGTGTCTAACTCTAACTTCTCATTCCAATCTGACAGCTTTGTGGTCCTGGCAGCCATATTGTTTTATAAATATATCACTATTAGGATCTCCAGCCATCAATAATGCCTCCCACACTGAGAGTCTCCAGATGTTGCTTCTTTGGTCAGCATATTAGTTTGCTAGGGCAGCCATGACAAAATACCATGGACTGAGTGGCTTAAACAACAGAAATTTATTTTCTCACAGTTCTGGAGGCTAGAAGTCAAAGATCAAGGTACCAGAAGGGTTGGTTTCTCCTGCTGCCTCTTTCCTGGGCTTGCAGATGCTGCCTCTGCATATTTGGTTGACCCTCTGTATACACACTCCCCTGGTGTCTCTTTCTCTTTTTATAAGGACCAATCATATTGGATTAGGGCCCCACTCTAACAGCCTCATTTTAACTTAATCCCTCCTTAAAGATCTTATCTCCAAATATGGTTATATTCTGAGGTACTAGGGGTTGGGACAAACTATGAACTTTAAGGGAACAAAATGCAGCTCATAGCAGTTATATTTAGCCTACTTTACTTATAATCCTATACTTCATGCCTATGTGACGTCAAATATCCTGTTTTCCTGCCCCATCCCATAACCTCTTAGATTGTCAAGGGATGCATTAACACATTAAAAGATAGTATCTCCACATTTTCTGCCAATATTGACACTTCAATTAGAATAGTTTTGAAAAACTGAAAACAGATTCTAGTTGAATGTGAACTATATCTTTGCAAGGTCTACTTTGAAAGAAAGGTCTACGTGGAGAAAAAGCTATACTTCATCAACTGAGAGACAGTACAATAAAGTGGAGATTTCTTGCATGAATCACTTGTTCTTCTTACCTTGAACATGCTCAAAGGCATACTCTGACACTGAAAATGGTTTAGAATCCCAGACCCTTTCTCATTTCTTACCTCTCTTCCCCTGCTATAGTAGTAGGCAAACATTTCCCTGAAATTATCCTATGACATATATGGGCAGAAAAAAACACATCAGAAAGTGACTAATGTCACTTTTCGAAACCTCTATCTCCCTTATTCAGGGCACATGATTACTACGTATGTCCAAATCCCAAAGAGCCACTGAAAGACTGATAGCTCATTTATCTTGGCCAACTTCCTAAAGCCTTCTGCATATTCCTTGCCTATTTGCTATCAGGAACATTCCTTGCACTTCTATTGCTCTGCTCTGAATCACGGAAAGAACTACCCATGCATATCCCATGCTCTCAGCTCAGCTGGCTTCAGAATGGATTGGCCAATGAAAGGGATAGGTGGGGTATTAGAATGTGAGAGAAAGGGAGAAGCCAGGCCATTCTGCTTTCTCCTTCTCCCTCTCCCCTTGGGGGCATCTCTTTGAGCTATGTCTCTTCGGTGGTTCCACTTTTCACCAGATTGACCTACCCTGGTTCAAGGTTCTCCTGGTGAAGCAAGTCCCTGAGCTCTGGAAACCTTGCCTCCTCACATCATCTCTCCAAATTAAGAGTCATAATAATTTCTTGCTGTTGCTAAACTCTGATTTAACTCACTGTCCCTCTTTGGGGTACTCCTCCCTTACCTGTGTAACCAATTCTTTGAATTATCCCTTGATTTAAATATTCAGAGAGTACTGTGTTTTTCTGACACGACCTTTACTGTCATATGTTCTCTGGGTCTCAGTAATCTATAAAATGAGAATAATAATATAGGGTTATTTTGATGATTACATGATTAAGTACATGTAAAGTATTTAGAACACCATGAGGCACAAAGTAAATACATAATAAATGTGAGCAGGTTCTTGCTATGATTATTATTAGGGATTCCACATGATCTATAAATTGAGAAGTTAAAACTGTTAGATGAACACCAAGAAGAATTATTCAGCTGGGTTTGAATATTCTGAGTCTAGGAAAACAGTACAAGTAGCAGAGTTAAGTGAGATCAGTTTACAAAATCTGACAGTCTAAGAAGGGACTGTTCTACTGACATTTCTATAATAGTTTCATATATCATATAATGTACAAAAGAATTAGTTTAGTTATTCCTGGGCAACTACTTTACCACTAATTTCAGACCCTTGATCATTTGTGTTCTCTCTTGGATAGTAAAAAGGACACAAAGTTCAGATATAAATGCCTTTAATTTTTAAAAATACATACTAGAGATATGGCAAGTCAGAAATTTATTTTGGGACAAACAAAGCTATTAGCAAGTAGAAACAGAACAAAAGGAAAAAAACCTTAAAGATTAGGCAGAAGTGCTACTCATTTTTGGATTCTGCACAATGTTTATGCTAAATAGGTGCTCAATAAGTGTAATTAAAACGAATTTATAAACAAAAATAAAACCAACTTTAGGGCTTCCCTCATGGCGTAGTGGTTAAGAATCCACCTGCCAGTGCAGGGGACATGGGTTTGAGCCCTGGTCTGGGAAGATCCCACATGCTGTGGAGCAACTAAGCCCGTGCACCACAACTACTGAGCCTGCACTCTAGAGCCCATGAGCCACAACTACTGAGCCTGTGTGCCACAACTACCGAAGCCCACGCGCCTAGAGTGGTGCTCCGCAACAAGAGAAGCCACTGCAATGTGAAGCCCATGCACCGCAACGAAGAGTAGCTCCCGCTCACTGCAACTAGAGAAAACCCGTGTGCAACGACGAAGACCCAAAGCAGCCAAAAATAAAATAAATAAATTTTAAAAATAAGTAAATGAATAAAACCAAATTTTAAAAATCCCCTTTCCTACTTTCTAGGCTTTCAGAAACTGTTTTTAGTATATTTAGAATACCTACTACCATCTTATAAAATGAGCTGTATATACAATAATCTACTATTTTCTCAGTCTAGCAGTTTGGTCTGTTTTGCATTAACAACAATGCATGGAATTTTTTTTATGTGAAGGTTAGTTAAATGTTTCTGTTCAAATCTACCATAGCTTTAGTTTGGGCTTTCATAAACACCTGCAATTGTGTGGCAATATTAACTGAGAATTAATCTTGTATAAGTGAAAATAGGATAGCATATTTTAAAATTAGATCCTATTGGTTTCAATTTCAGAACCTTCCATCTAAGACTGTCCTTACTGTCAGATGAGTTAGGTTGACTATTCTAGGCCTTCTATTTTGCGCAGGATACGAGAAACAGCCTATGATACATTAGAGCCAGCTACTGTTTTCCATACACTTACTGTGGGCCAGGACCTATGCTAAGCACTTCACAATCCGAGCAATTTAATCTTTACCACAACCTCATGAAGTTGGAATTATTACACTCTTTTCACAGAGGAAGAAGTTGTGTCTTATCATTTAAGTAAATTATCCAAGGACACACAACCAAAACATATTAAACTGGATTGAATTCAGGTAGAAGGTCTGTCTGACTTCAAAGCTTTGGCATTTAAACCCTCTACACTGTAGACCAGCCATTTTTCAAGTGTGGTTAATGGATCCTGGAGGTCCTCAAAACCCTTTCAGGGGGTCTGCAAGATGCTCCTTTTTCCAACTATATATCTGTGTGAGACCAGATTTTCCTCTTATTCTTCAACACAAGCAATATGTGGTAACAGATAGAATGTAGAAGCAAATTAGAGATTTCTGTTGTCTTCTGTTAAACCAGATATCAGAGATTTCCAAAAATGTAAAACAATATCATCCTTCTCGCTCATCTTTTATGTTTTGGAAAAGGTGGTCACTTTTCATAAAAGTAATATTTATATCAAAATGTAATGCATTTCTTGTTTTTAAATGAAATAATGAATAAATATTTTTGAAATTTCTCAGCTGTAACTTCCAATATGAAGGGTATACAGCCTACAGACTTAAAATCTCATTGGGGTCCTCACTAATTTTTCAGTGTGTAAAGCAGTCCTAGAAAAAATGCAGTCCATTTTAAAAATGTTGAAACCCACTACTGCAGACTTCCATTGTCATCAGGCATTTTGCAAGAACTAGAAATAAAACTGATCTGACAATTCTTTATGTCTCTCAGGTATCATGTATCACTATGGTGATCCTTTGAGAAACTGAGGTAGAAATAAATTGAACCAAAATTTCTTTCTTACTTAAGTACCATTCAAAAGTCAGTTTAGCTCTAGATTTAGAAATTATCATGTAGAAAAGTAGATCCCTAGAAATATGTGAATGAAAAAATAAAGCAGAGTAGGTGACTTTACTTTCTCTGTTGTTGAAACGATCAAAGAAGACTTACTTCAAAGTACTCTGAAAATGGTAGAGGACAATTCAAAGGTATGATACTGTTATAAGTTATTATAATATTGTGGTAGTATGAAATTATGGAAATTAGGAATTGGTTTTGAGAGCTAGCTATAGTGCTATTTAATAAATATAGTTTTATTGCACTAGCTAATATAATTTGTAGCTATATTATACATGTTATAAATAACAGAACATAATAAGTATTATAACTTTATATTTAAGTGCTTTACCATATATTAATCACTTGAATATATGGTGTCTCATTTGACCCTCACTAACTATGCTATGAGACAAGGCAGGACATACTCTATAACCATTCTACAAATATGGAAGCCTAGTCTCAGGGCAGTTGAGTGACTTGCCAACAGTACACAGCAAGTGTATGGTCATGTTAAACCTTGTACCTAGCATAATACCTCAGCAAATATTTATTAAATAAAAAAATAAAGAAATCAGATCTGACTATTAGTCCAGTGTATTAACTCTGACGTATGCTGATTTAAGAAGATAATATATTTTGCAACACTGCCTCATTTGCCAACATTATTCAAAATGAATTCAAAAAGGTACATTGTGGTATTGACTTACCACTCACTTATGCAGATCTTTGTCAGGAGAGCAATAACAGATGAAGAAGATATGCTTTCTTATATTAAGGGCTTATACTCAATCCTCAATTTTATTTTTTTCTATCTTCAAAGAGTAAGTGATGCAATGCTAACTCTTTTTCACATGGCATGTTAGGATTAACTTCCAAAAAAACAGAAACACACACACACACACACACACATGAGTTTCACTGGAATTCCAAAAATATGATAATTTTGCCAAATAAATGGAAGTTTATTATATCTTGTTTATGACCAGTCCACTTAAGACAAACCAATGATCCCACCCTATTGACTCTTGAATTTCAGTACCATGGACAAAGACAGAAGGAAAACAAATAACCTCAACCCCCAAAAGCCTACAGTCTGCTGGGGAGTCAGCTACAGAAACAATGTCATAGTGTACCAGGTAATGAGGAAACCAGGAATAAGGAACACCTAACTCTTCCTAAAGAAGATGGTATTTACTCTGACACAGTTCACAATCTGGTAGGAGAATCAAGAATAAAACAACAAAATAAGAGATGTTAATAAGCAAATTTATTTACAAATTACTGGAAGTCAAAGGAAGGAAAAATGGACTTAGTCTAAGAAAATAAAGCAAGGTTTCACAGAGAGCATGGCATTTGATATAGGCCTTGGTGGAGAAAGAGTGAAGTAGAAGTAATTGACAGCACAGGTCTCGTGTCCCAGCCTACTGAATAAAGGTACTAAAAACTTGAACTTTACTTTTGGTTCACAGAAACTTGAAGTAAATGATCATGAACCTATTGTATTTGTTTTGAACCAATTACCTGGAGGAGATGGGCAGGAAACCCTGTAGCCAGAATCTCTATAACAGTTAGCTGGTGAGTAGGAGACACTGGGTGAAAAAAAACACTCTTCAGTATGGCAATCACATTTTTTGAACGTTGCAGAATCCTCATTCACTTAAATGGAATTATCCACAGCTGTGCATATGAATGGCAATTTCTGGGAAGACAAGAATTCTCCAGAACCATTTGGGGTTATCTCCTTCTTTATGTAACTATTGCCAAAAGTGGTTGTACACTTGGCCATTAAATAATCTTACTCTCATGTTCCAGATTTCTCTGTTCTTGTTTCAAGTCTTTCTGAAAACTCTTATCTGTTTTCTTTCAACAATTCCATCCAACTAAGCCTATTTTAAGTACAACACTTTGTACTGGATGTATCAGGGGTTGTGTTTTTGGGTGGAGGCAGCCCACTATCTAAACCCCATGTCTGGACAAATGGCCATTGTGTCTTGGTGAGAGGTAGGGTTCCACCTACTGCCACAGAAACCAGAATGCCAGATACTTGCTCTCCCAGAGCCATAGAATGCTCGGCCAATCAGATGCTTCCCCAGTCCACTGAATCTTTAGCTAGTGAGGCAAAAAAAGAGACAATTGAGAATTATTTCTGGTGGTGGGAGTGGGGGTCAAGTGGGAGGATGGTGGTGATGAGGGCTTCGTGAGTGATGTCCAGCATCAAGCCAAGAGTGTAGCAACACGCTGCACTGACAGCATGAAGGTCATCACTTTAGCTTGGCTTCTAACTTTCCATCTTCCCCTGGTTCCGACCTATTTTTCCAATCCAAATTCTCTATCCTTCTTTTTATCCTGTCAACTGCCAGGTAGGTTTCCAACACTATTTTCTTAAAGGCAGAATTGATTTCTGTCACCATGAACCCTGACTGACACAGTCTTTCCTAAGTAACAGAATGTATAGAGTAATTGTATCTTGTAGTATTTCTAATTGGACAACTTTTATGGGAAATCCATTTTAAGAATGTCCTAATAATTGTTAAGTGACAGCTGATGATATGCCAATGGAAAAATGTCTTTATGATTGAATATGAAGAAAGATATCAATACATTAATTTGAATAGCTCACATGGACACCCAAACCCAAGGGGATAAACTTTCACTATACTTGGCAATGGTAATGCTTGCTAATTATAACCAGAAATGGCTGGTTATTGGATATAACCATTTCTCCAGGTGAGAACAGTCAGAGGAAGGAATAAAACGAGGAGATGGGAAGGGCAGTTTCTTAGCAGAAAGATTGAACTGAAAAAGAACCAGAGTACAACAAAAAGGAATTCATCCATTAATTTATTCATTCAAAGAACATTCAAGGAATGTTTAAGCACTAAGTGAAGAGAGACACAAAGAGAACCAAAGAAGAGTCCAGCTCTCACGAATATAGACATGTAAAAACGTATTATAATGGTAAAAGGCTACCAGAGTTACCTGTAATATTCCATAGGCTTGCATATTAGTTTTCTATGCTGCATAATAAATTACCACAAACTCAGAGGCTTAAAATAACTCACTTTTATTATCTCATATTTTCCACAGACAAAGACGGAAGGGAAACAAATAACCTCAACCCCCAAAAGGATGGGGCAGGGGAAATGAGAAGGTATTAGTCAAATGGTACAAAGTTTTGGTTATGCAAGAAAAATACATCTTAGAAACTACTGTACAACAGAGTGCCTATAGTTAATAATATTGTACACATTAAAAATTGCTAAGAGGGTAAATCTCTTGTTAAATAATTATTATTGGATAATAATAATAGTAAATAGATAAGAGGAAAAAAAAGAAAAGAATTTTGGTTTCCTCTTAAAACTTTCATTTTGTTCAAAAGCATATACTAAAAAGTTTAAGAAGAGTCATTTTAATCTTCCAACTAGCTTTATTGCTTATTCAACTTGGCCCAAAATTAATCTGGAAATTACTTTACATTGAATAGACTGAAAGTGATTACACATACATACACACACACTCACACACATACACAATCACACATCAAAAAGCCTCATATCTGAGAATTACCAACTTAAGGTAATTGGGAACAGTAAAGTAGTTTCCATTCTACTGTGGTTAGAATTTACCCAGCACAAGTACTTGCTGTTTAAATATTTATTAACGTGTTTAAATATTAAATAGAAAACCTCTCAGATACTAGACGTGCACTAGAACAAATTGGAATTGGCTTCTGAGTTTCAACATTGATATTCTCTTTGGGAACAACTGACAAAAAGAAAACTTAATGACAAAAAATTGTACTCAGGGATGTCCTCAAAGCCAAAAATTATATTTATATTCTGTTTATTAATAACTAAAAATCTAGGGAAATTTATATATTCTTATTCCTCAATTCAGCTAAATGAAAACCTAAGATACTTTTTTATTCTTGGACTAACCTGTTGAGGAATGCAAGTAATATGTACACAGTTGGGAATTATTGTCTTCTCTTTTTTGGAGATAAAAAGATTCTTCAGATTTTGGTGGGGTTTTTTTTTTTTGGTATTTGTTTTTTTTCTGAACATAAAGTTGGCATTTGAAAAGAGTATATTCTGCCTATATAACAGGATTTATTGAATTTAGAAGGTTAAGTAGTTGCCTTTCATATTTTGGATAAAATATCGTACTAATAGTTGCTCATTTTTCACACCTTAATGTGTTTTTTTTTTACTAATTCTATCCTTAAGGTGATAAACAGCTTTTTTCTTTCCTTTATATCTAGATGAATATCCAGGCAGTGTCCATATTTAATCATAAATGTGAGTCATAGAATGAATACGAATAAATTACAGGGCTAGAAATAGATTTTTTCTATTACAGTGCAATTAGAAAAGAACTCTTAACAATCTCAGTTTTAATTCAAGTCTATGCTAATTCCAAGGTATAAGTGGTCTGGTCTGCATTAATTTCTTGCCCTAACTCTGACTTCTCATTTTTAAAACATAGTGATAGTTTTTCACAATATTCTTGTGCTGTCAGGCAGCCCATCTTATTGACACACATTCAAACACAAATGTATGCCTTACTTTTTAGAATGAAAATTAATTTGTAAATCTTTCTTATTGCTTTTCAATTTTTCCAGGTATCTAATAACAATTCTAAAAGACAATCACTACCTGCTAAGTATCATGTCATATATGTATATATATATATATATATATACACATATATACTTATATACATACATATACACATATATATATACACACACATACACACACACATATATGCAAATATATATATTGCAAACTTTCTGAAAATGTTTATTTTCTTAATAAGCAGACACAGCAGTTGGGGATATATGAAATTATGGAATTATTCTTAGGAAAACATCTGTTTGTCAACAGAATTTGACAAAATTTTAGAAATTTTTTTAAGATTCATTCACAATTGGGTTTTTTGGGTTTTTTGTTGTTGTTGAGACTTTAGAGAGCCTTTTCAGACTTTATGAAGTAGTTGAAAATTACACCTTTATCTTGTAATGCACTATTGATACTGGTTCTGACTAAACTATTAATGTTGTATATTTACCTGAAACACTTTGAAAACAAATACAAGAGTGGAAAAAAAGATCCATGGCATATTACCTCTTCTTAAGAAGAATTATGCCTTAATGCAGACTGTACACCTATGCAACTTTTCTTGCATCAAAGTCTGTTGTTGTTTATGATTGGAAATAACCATTCAAATGAATTCCCATTCAAAGATTCAAAGGATATTTACATTAGTCAGACACTGGCTGATGTTCAAGGACAAATAAGAAAAAGAGTCCTTGCTGTCAAAAAGCTTATTGTCTATAAAAGCAAAAACACATGTTAATACAAGTGATATAGGTACAGTGATATGAGTATGTTCAGGGTAACAAGAACAGATGTGATCACTTTTAATGGGGAAGATCAGTGCAATGGACTGAATGTGTCCCCCAGTGAAATCCATATGTGGAAATCCTAATCCCTTACGTAGTGATTTTAGGAGGTTGGCCTTTGGAAAGTAACTAGGTCTTGAGGGCAGAGCCCTCAAGAATTAACTAACCCTCACGAATGGATTAGTGTCCTTATAAAAGGGACCCCAGAGAGCTCTCTCGCCCTCTTTCCCCCATACAAGGACACAATGAGAAGTCAGCAGCCTGTACCCTGGAGGAGTGCCCTCACCAGAACACAACCATGCTGCCACCCTGATCTTGGACTTCCAGCCTCCGGGACTGTGAGCAAAGAAACCACTAGGTGGTTTATGCCACCCAGTCTATGGTGCTTTGTTACAGCAGCCAGGACATCTTCATTGCCACAGTAACACAAATTGTGTCTCAAAATGGATATAAGTGCTCCCCAGGTAAATGGATAGAGCTGCACAAGCGAAGGCACAGAAGCCTGAAGCATCGTGTGCTTTCTGGGAACCCCAAGAGTTTTGGTTGGCAGCATCAGGGCTTGGTGGGGTAAGAAGAGAACAGCAGGAGTTAAGGCTGGGAAGGCTGGCAGAGGCCAGATAATGTAGAGTCCTGCACCACGCAAATAAGTTTGCACTTGTAAGACTTTATGTTGTCTGTCACTTGTTTTTGATATTTTAAAAACTGCTTCTTGAATTGGAGCTCCTTTTCCTAAGAAATATCATGTGGAAATCCAATGTATAAATATATATATAAGTCAGGCCTCTCTGATTAGGTGTGTGTGAGGTACCCAGAGTCACTGAAGTACACAAAGACCTGTTTAAAATGCTTTTCACATAAATACGTCCATCCAACAAGCAAGCACCTTGTCTTGTGTATGTTGAGAATGGCATGTCCACTCAGACCTTTGCCAATAGGGTAAAGGATTTTAGTCTTAGTTCTCTCTCTCTCTCTCTCTCTCTCTCTCTCTCTCTCTCTCTCTCTCTCTATATATATATATATATATATATATATATATATATATAAAATAACCATGAAGAAGTACTACAGCAGAGGAGAATATAGCAGTATGGAGAAACTATTGTTATCTTCTTAACAATAGATATCCCTACCCCCAGCTAGGAAGAAACCTGCTTTTGTTTGGCAGGATCCTGAGAATAAGGACCCTGAATGGATGCTGTAGATAGTAAAACCAGCTAGAAAATGAATTACTCTTTTTTGAACTCTCCACTTTATGTTTTGCTTAAGTCATTTAACTTAGAATTAGAGTTCATGCTTGTAACGATACAGCAGTTAGCTAGATACTGTGTGAAAAAAGAAAGGAGGAAAGAAAGAAAAGGCGAAAAAAGCTAGATTGGGAAGAAAGCACTTAGGAAAGAAAGACATGAAGAATCCTCATGTTTAATGAGGATTTTGCTTAAGTTTCTGCCACATGGTGTGTGATGTGGCACATTCTCCATCTCTCCGAACCATCTCTGTAAACCATCCATTTATCATTACTGTTTGGCTGGGTTTTGAGCACTCTGTGAGATACGCAGCAAAGTGCTGGCGACAATCTCCAGGTGACTTAGGAGCCAAGGCTGGGGCTGGCCTGAAAATCCCCTATGAGTGAGTTTCATAAACATGAATGGTTTACAGTATATCCTGAAACCCACCTGCTCCTCCCGTATTAACTTAGAAGATACGTGTCACCTAAATTCGCTGTTAAGATTGTGATGTGTGATTATGATGTCAATTAGGGTTGTAATGGCATCTGATCTCCAACTTTCCCTGCTACTTGGTCTCTAAGCCATAGCAGCTTTCACCCCTTCCTCCTGCCTGCTTAGCCAGTGGTACTAACTTAATATCAAGTGTTTGGACAGCCAGGGTTCATTCTGAACATCAGTCCCTTACTTCCTCTTCAGGAGCTGTAAAATTCACCTACACCAAGAACTGGTTAGAATAATAACTATTAGCATAACTGGTTTATACTTCCCTTGACCAGAAATGTTCTAGCTTCTTAATTTCCTGTCTTCACTATGCTGAGATTATCAGATGCCAGTTTCAAGACAAATGATGAAACAGCCATAAAAGGAGGAGTGTTCAGGAAGGCTCAGCTCACTCCTGGGAGCTCACGTTCATATATTACAAATGGGGTTCCTCTTGCTATCATCCCTTCAGTGAAATGTAAAGAAGAAAGATTCTGGGTTTGTATTTTGCTTCTGACAGTCCCATAAAAAAGAAGAGCCAGCCCATGTGTCTAAAGAAGAAAGAGGAAGTGAATTACTGACATATGGGGGCAATATAATAGTTAAGAACCCAGTGCTTTTCAAAAATGAATGGACATACACATCACCTGGGAATCCTGTAGAAAGTCATATTCTGATTGAGTAAGTTTGGGATGGAGGCAGAAGGTCTGAATTTTTAATAATATGACCAGTGATACAATTCTGCTGGTCATGTATCCTACTCTGAGTAGCAAAATTCTAGAGTCAAATTACCTGGATTAAAGTCCTGGTTCTTGACTCCACCAAGCTGAGTGACGTTGGGTAATTTAACATCTATATGACTTATTTCCTTATCTGTAAGGTGGGAATAAAAATATTACCTACATTCATGAGTTGTTGTGAAAGTTAAAAGAGTTCATGTATAACAGCACTGAGAAGAATATCTGGCACATGGTAGGTGCTCAATAAATACTAGGGAAATGATTTACTTAACAGAAGGATAGAAGCTGAGGAAAGGACCTGTGGCTTTTGAACCCAACTCTTTTTTTTTGGCTGTGCTGCACAGCTTGTGAGATTTTTAGTTCCCCAACCAGGGATACAACTCAGGCCCTTGGCAGTGACAGCATGGAGTCCTAAGCACTGGACCACCGGGGAATTCCCCCAACTCTTCTTTTTTTTGGAAAAAATAATGATAGTGAAAATATCACATTTAAAAAAAGTTTTATTGAAGTATAATTGATTTACAATATTATATTAGTTTTAGGTATACAGCATAATGATTCAGTATTTTTACAGATTACACTCCATTAAAAGTTATTATAAGATAGTGGCTATAATTCCCTGTGCTGTATAATATGTCCTTGTTGCTTATCTATTTTATACGTAGTTTGTACTTCTTAATCCCATACCCCAAATTTGCCCCTATCCCCTTTGATAACCTGCAGCTTGTTATCTTATCTGAGTCTGTTTGTTTTGCATATACATTCATTTATATTATTTTATTATATTCCACATATAAGTAATATTTCATTGTGTGTGTATATATATGTATCACATCTCTTTATCCATTGATGGGTATTTGGGTTGCTTCCATATCTTGGCTATTGTAAATAGTGCTGCTATGAACATTGGGTTCATGTATCTTTTCAAATTAGTGTTTTCATTTTTTCTGGAGGTATACCCAGGGGTGGAATTGCTGGATCATATAGCAGTTCTATTTTCAGTTTTTTGAGAAAGCTTCATATTGTTTTTTATAGTGGCTGCACCAATTTACATTCCCAGCAACAGTGTACGTGTCCCCTTTTCTCCACATTCTCTCCAGCATTTGTTATTTGTGTTCTTTTTGATGATACCCATTCTGACAGGTGTGAGGTGATATCTCGTTGTTGTTTTGATTTACATTTCTGTTTTAATTAGTGATGTTGAGCATCCTTTCATGTGCCTGTTAGCCACCTGTATGTCGTCGTCTTTGGAAAAATATCTATTCAGGTCTTCTCCCATTTTTTGATTGGGTTGTTTATTTTTTTGATATTGAGTTGTAAGAGCTGTTTATATATTTTGGATATTAACCCCTTATCTGTCATATCATTTGCAAATATTTTCTTCCATTCCATAGGTTGTCTTTTCATTTTGTCAATGGATTCCTTTGCTGTGCAAAAGCTTTTAAGTTTAATTGGGTCCCATTTGTTTATTTTTGTATTTATTTCTTTTGCCTTAGGACACAGATCTAAAACTCTTTTATGTCTCCCCCAAAAGAGTCATCTGCCCTTTCAGCCTCTAACTTTGTACCATTGGTTGCCTTTGAGTCAACTCTGTAGAATCCTAATTAGGGCTCAGAAGAGCAAAATGGGAAGCCTCTGCAGAAGGTAATGGGTTCTTTTTTTTTTTTTACTATGTAAGGGCAGGAAATGATCATATTTATATTTAAGAAAATCGCTCTGAGAGCAGGGCTTCCCTGGTGGCACAGTGGTTGAGAGTCCGCCTGCCGATGCAGGGGGACACGGGTTCGTGCCCCGGTCTGGGAAGATCCCACGTGCCGCGGAGCGGCTGGGCCCATGAGCCATGGCCGCTGAGCTTGCGCGTCCGGAGCCTGTGCTCCACAACGGGAGAGGCCACAACAGTGAGAGGCCCACGTACAGCAAAAAAAAGAAAAGAAAAGAAAATCGCTCTGAGAGCAGATGGGAGACAGATAGCAGGAGCTGGACAAAACTGAGGCTGGGGAGATAAGGTTACAGACTGTCATAATTGACCAGGGAAGAGACAAAATGAACCTGAGATTCGGGTAGTGGAGAGAGTTGGGGAGGGGTCAATACAAGCACAATTAAGGAAGTTGACTTGACATAGCATGAATTAGCGGCCACAGCTGATGTTTAGGGAAAAGCGTGGGAAAGTTTTCTGGCTTGGGTAAGAAGATAGATCTTGGGAGTGATTTGCAAAGATAGAGAGTAAAGAGAGAGGGAATATGTCATTAAAAAGATGAATAAAACAGAAGGAGAATAAGATGGTAATAGGACTAATTTTGGACACACTGAAAGTGACTGTGGAGCTAGATAACTACAAGCAATTAGATATCCAGGTCTAGAACTGAGGAAACATACATGTTGACCAGACAGATTTGGAAGTCATCAGCATTTGTGTGTTAAGGCCCTGGAAGGAAATGAGTCTACCCAGGGACGTGTGAGCTGTAACACAAAATGGAAGCCATGAGGGAGACTGAGAAAGAACAATGGGAGAGGGAGAAACAAAGTCGAAAGAGAGTTATGGCAGAAAGCCATGAGGCGAGTGCTTCTTCAAGGAGGGAATGGTCAATAGAGCCAAATTCCACAAAACAGCATCTACACTGCCAGGAACCAGTTCTCCCTCCATGATTCATTAAACCTGTCAACACCACATCATATTCTAATCTCTCAGGTCAAAGCCCAGTACCTTTGTCTGACTCATTGTTTCCTCATTCTCTATATTTAAGGTGCTAAATTTCCTTCCCATTCCTTGACATCCATTCCTTTGTCTGTAAACTCAATGCCATATTTATTCCCTTCAATTCTTTACAATAAATTTTTAACTTGAAAAATTGGTTTTGTTTGGGAAAATAAGTCTCTATGTATCTAAGTATTAAGAAATGTATGAGAATAATAAACACCAAATTTAGGATGAGGATTACCTCTGCAGAGGGTGGGACAGTTATGATTAGGGAAGGGAGAGATATCAACTGCATTAATAAAGTTTAATACTTAAGCTGGGTAACAGGATCATGGATTTAAGTGTCCTGATAGTTAAATAATGCAAAAAACAGAAACTATTTAAGAAATGCTTTATAATGACATCACCCTGAAATTCAAGTTTTTAAGGTCTTCTCAGTGTGGGACCCTGCTCTCTGTCTTACCTTACTTCCCACAGTTCCTTGCAGTATTCTCTTCTGGGTCTGGCTCCTCTCTATATCATTCAAAAATGTCATTGTCAAGTGCATTTATTTGTTTTCTTTCATTATTAGTGTCCCCCTGCCAGGAATGTGACTCCACTCAGTCAGGTATTCCTCTCCAAAATCTTTACAGCCCTTTAAGCTCAGAAACATTTGTTGCCCTCTCTCCATTGAACATGACCTCCCCACCCTCTGAAATCTCACAAGTGCATGCATGTGTGTGTGTGTATGTGTGTGTAACATCCTTATCTATCACTTTCAATCTATTTGCATATTTTTTATCAATATAGTTCAGTAATTCTAATCCTGGTGGCACATTAAAATTATCTGAGACATTCTTAAGGAATATTATATGTCTGGACTTTGACTTAAACAAGGCTGAATGACAGAATTTTAAAAATCTTCCAAGTTGATTCTAATACTACAGTTCTAGCTTGATCATGCCTTGAAGGCAGGGGCCACCTCTTCTTAGCCACCTCTACACTAGCGCAGAATTTCACATATGAGTACATGAAATATGTGAATACGCGCTTAAACACCAATTTCATTCAATGAAACCCGGAAAAGCTAATAATCTTAAGAAACTACTGCACTACTCTTCTGACATCACAATATATAAAAAAGTCCACTTAGCAGTAACTTGACTTTCAGTAGTTCACTGTCATGAATATTTGGAAGCAAGTTACCTAAATGTGCAAACATGAACAGCTGGACTGAAGTTGAACACTGACTGAGTGATGTTGAATACTGGAATCCAAGGAGGCAAGGCCATAGATAAAAGCTTTTAGTTTCAATGTTTGACAACTGATCCTTAATGCCAGATAGGATCAAAGTAGCAGTAGACAAGTATAAAAATAAAGCATGAAAAATGTAGGGCATTTAGTAAAGAATGACAGTACAAAGATGTTAAAAAGAATCGTTCATGATAATATGCAATAGTGGGATAAATCCTGTTCTAATTTTCCAAATTAAATCATAAATGTTTATAACTTGTGTGTTGCATTGTTCTTTATAGGCAAATGGTATTTAAATGCCTAAAGCTGTTACATCTGTGTTAGTTGTGTCAAAATGATATGCTTCTATTTGCAATAGTCTTGATGGCAAGAGTTAGATAATTATTTACATCATTGGCATACCATCAGAAAAGAGAATGTATTTTTAATCCAAATTTTCAGAAGGAAAATGAGAAGATATATTAGATAACTTTTAATGTCTCTTCCAACCTTTAGATTCTTTAACTAAACTATTTCTACTGATCTATCTTCAAGCTCACTGATTCTTTCCTCGGCCATGTCACATCTACTGATGAGCCCATAGAAAGCAGTCTTCATTTCTGTTACAGTGTTTTTTGACTTCTTACATTTCTTTTAGATTCTTTCTTAGATTTTTCATCTCTCTGCTTATACTAAGTCTCTGTTCTTGCATGTTGTCCTTTTTTTTTTTAATTAGGGCCCTTACCATATTGATCATAGTTATTTTGTTTTATTAAAAAAATTTTCAGAAACTGTTTATTTTCCAACAACCTTATTTCCATTTTCTGTTTAAGAATCTGTAGATGAACAGCTTAAGAACTCTCAGTGGTTGCTCCTATATGTCCAATGGCCTGAGCAGTGGGAGTTGCAGACTATTCTTCAGCAGTAAACCGCCGAAAAGGCACAGGAGGAACCTTCATGCCTTCAGCCCAGCCTGAGACCTCGGGTTGAGTAACAGTAAACTCAGGAGCTGGAGCAGTGCATTCACTCTGAAATTTCTCCTTGGTCACAGCCTTTTCAGCAGCACCCTCTTCCTCCTTTTCAATCTCTTTAGGGTTTCTGTAGAAGTAGAGATCAAGCATGACCTTCCATGAGTGTTCCTGGCAGATGGTGCCACGCACACGTAGAACTTCTGGGGCAGCATCCATCACATCAGAGCTGCTGAGCGAGCTCCCTTGTATGGGTGGCAATGTCCACATAGCACAGAGGAGAGTCTGTGTCACACAGAGCAGTAGTAGGCAGGAGATGCCCCTCTGAGAGGCTGGTTGTCAGCCCTGGGATCAGTAACCACCAAAAGTCTCGGCTCCAGTAAGGCTTCCTGGATCTAGTTCCAAGTTCTAGGAGTAAGGCAGCTAGCAATAGAGCAGAAAACTTCAGCTCAGCTCACTGACCAATATTCCTGGATGATATGACACTGACATCAGCTGGGTTTTCAAAGGCAACAATGGCACCAGCTGCCAGCAGAAGCTTCTTTCAGATTTTCTTCAGATTTATGACGTAGATGCTGTCACTTTACCTTTGGTGATGGACTATTCCATTTAGAAGTCAAGGTTGGTACCACCTAAGTGTGTTCCTGCTGAGAGGAATTTAAGGAACTCTTCCTCTTTATTTGCAGGACATTGAGGGCTCTGGACATTGTGAGTTTCCCTCTAACTTACAACAGAACCCAGAACAATGCTGTATGGACCCCTCTCTGGGTAGCACATAAAGGCTAATCACAGCCATTTTCAATTCTCTGTCTGATAATCCCCAAATCTGTGTCACATCTAAGTCTGGTTCTAATGCTCGCTCTGTCACTTCAGTCTGTTTTTTCTTGGCTTTGGCAGGCCTTGTAATTTTTGGTTGAAAGGTGAATATGGGGCTTCCCTGGTGGCGCAGTGGTTGAGAGTCCGCCTCCCGATGCAGGGAACACGGGTCCGTGCCCCGGTCTGGGACGATCCCACATGCTGCGGAGCGGCTCGGCCCGTGAGCCACGGCCGCTGAGCCTGCGCGTCTGGAGCCTGTGCTCCGCAACGGGAGAGGCCACAGCAGTGAGAGGCCCGTGTACCGCAAAAAAAAAAAAAAAAAAAAAAAAGAAAGGTGAATATGATAGGTACGAATAATTAGAATGAGGTAAATAGGGTTTTAGTATGAAGATTTATGTTAACTTTTGCTGTAGCAATAGGTTCTAGAAGATTCGAATTCCTCTAGTGTCCTTGCTTTGTTTTTCTTCTTGACATTGGGCTTTCCTGAGAATGCCTCCTCAGAGAGAGTCTGCTTCTTGTAGGACTTAGAGGTGTAATCTACTGTTTTACCGGAGCCCTGTTGGTGTGGTAGTATGGTGTGGGCAAGGGGGAGCGTTCTATAATCTTTCAATTAAATTTCAGTGTTTTAATCAGCCTTGATCTTGGACTGTGACCTTCACAGGTGTTTCTCCATGGTACAGCTTCCCCTACCCACCGCCCTGCACTCCCTTCCCTGGCTGCAGCCTTCCCAATCTATTTCCTTGAACCTCCGATCCCTGTTGACTATGCTTTTGTTTTTTGTTTCTGTTTTCCCTCTTCAGGTGAAACAGGAAGCCTGGAGGGGGGTGGAACGGGAGGGGTTCCCTTCCACCAGCTGGGATAAGGCTCTGAAAAAGACCTTTTGCCAGGAGAGTATCCTTCATTATGGTTCAACTGTTGGTTTATTTCACAATGATTACTCTTCCCTTCTCCCTGAACGCCACAGGGATCTTTCTTGGATCTTCATGGTGAGAACCTAGTGGAGGTACCAGACACAAAGCCCATGAAAATGTAGGGACCCTCTTAAGACTGCAGCCCGAGAAGTCTCTCGCTCTTATCTTAATCCACGTTCTGCTTCCAGCCAGGTATTCACCAAAATTACTGTTTGTGTTCCTACCAGTTTATGGCTCCAGCAGCTTCTGCTTCAGGTCAGCAAGTCTCACCTGTGTGTCTCTGCATGAACTTGTCTCTTCAGATTTCTGCCTGGTAATTTGCCCTGCAACCTCAGTTCTCTGACGTGTTCAAGGATAGTCATGGATTTTCAGTTGATCCAGCCTTTTCTTATTGTAAGGACAGCAGTAACAACTTCCAAATTTTTTGTTTGTCAGAGCTGAACCCAGAAGTCTAATTAAATTATTTCTAATTGTATGTTTCTAAACTTGTAGGCACAAATAATAGTTAAATGCAAGATTTAAAAATATTCTATCGGAACTAAATATCTTGTCATTTAAGTATATTGTAAAACTTAATTTAAAAAAACTGTCAGTGTTTAGTATTTGTTGACATTTAATATTTTAATTTTTGTCAGTTTTCACTGTTGACATAGTGAACATTGCTTTTAGTTATTTAATTTATGAAACTGTTGCTTCTCAATTAATAAACATAGTAATAGCAGTCACTGCCATTTCATGAAATCTTCCTCAGAGGTTACCTTATTTATACTCCCATTAATCAAGAGTAATGTTTGGTCTTATTTTATTCTGTCTATTTTGGGTATTAATATATTTATTTAAATAACTTACTGTATCTGGAAACTTTGATCAAGTTCAGCATTTCACTGTATTTATGAAACTACTTGCTCTGGTTTCTTAACCTAAAATACTTTTAAAAATCACATTTTGTGTCACAATCTCAGGAATTTTTTTTTTTTTTTTTTTTTTTTTTTTGTAAATAGGTAAAGCATCTCCTACAGAGTTTTTTTTTCTTTTAATGAATTAATTTATTTTTGGCTGTGTTGGGTCTTTGCAACCAAGCCATTTGCTGGGCACGGGCTTTCTCTAGTTGCAGCGAGCCGGGGCTACTCTTCGTTGTGGTGTGTGGGCTTCTCATTGCGGTGGCTTCTCTTGTTGTGGAGCACGGGCTATAGGCATATTGGCTTCAGTAGTTGTGGCACAAGGGCTTAGTTGCTGTAAGACATGTGCGATCTTCCTGGACCAGGGCTCAAACCCATGTCCCCTGCATTGGCAGGCGGATTCTTAACCACTGCGCCACAAGGGAAGTCCCAGGATTATTTTGATTACTGAAGCTCTTCTGGAATAAAGGGAAAGTATTATTACTGATGGGGTTTAGAATGTGCTAACTCCAAATATGGCACTGTTGTATATTGAATATTTTAAATTGAAGGAATTTGAGAAATGGAAGGTGCTGGAAGGACTCTCCACCCCCTTCTCCCCTGAAACAAGGCATAAGGCCCTCAAGTGAGAGGTGCCCTTTCTATAGCAGGAGGAAAGGAGCAGGCTTATCTCTGAACGTGAATGTACAGGTCCTGCTAAGTTTCCCCCATTTGACTACAGTTACCTCGTACCCTTTGTCCTGTCATATCTTTTCTCATCTTTCCACTCTTCATCAAACCCAGCATAAAAAACACTTAGGTTTAACTGCTTCTTTGGTCTTTACTTCCTTTTGAAGGCTCCTGTGTCACACAAAACTGACATTAAATAAATTTATATGCTTTTCTCTAATTAATCTGTCTTTTGTTACAGAGATCCAGCCAACAACCTGAAAGGTAAAGGAAAGTGATATTTTTTCTTCCAAACATTATAAATAGAGAAAGTTTTATTTTTGTCTCTTGTTTTTTGTTAGTATGAGGTGGTCACTGACAGATGTTGTAACAAACCATTAACATTACCGAAGTTTAAATGATCATTATTTTGGTATATCATAATGAAGGATTTCCTCATTTGAGGGGCTCTGTGATAATCTGATATCTTGTCTTACATGTCAGGCCAACTGTGGGTCAGGGATGTGACCCTTTGTCTAAGGCTGTGGTTTCAATCAGCCAATCCTCGGAAGTAGGGTACCTCTGTATAACTCAAACACCTTGGTGGTTTCTTGAATTGCTCTATAATTATAGGCTTAAATAGAAATAAATTTAAATGGGGCTGTATTTTTAGTTGAAGTAAACTGAAACCCTGAAATTCTGTGGGACAATGAAGAAGGTAAATTTTTTTTTTTTTTTTTTTTTTTTTTTTTGCAGTACGCGGGCCTCTCACTGCTGTGGCCTCTCCTGTTGCGGAGCACAGGCTCCGGACGCGCAGGCTCAGCGGCCATGGCTCACGGACCCAGCAGCTCCACGGCATGTGGGATCTTCCCAGACCGGGGCATGAACCTGTGTCCCCTGCATTGGCAGGCGGACTCTCAACCACTTCCCCACCAGGGAAGCCCAAGAAGGTAAATTTTGAAGCCTAGTACTTCTGTAGGCAGTTCATGAAGAATGGAAACTAGTTGAGTTTTCTCAGTTTTTCAATGAAATGAAATTTACAAAAAGGCCCCAAACTATTTTATCAGTCTGAATTCCCTGTATAGGTATCTGACTTGCCTAAGAGGAGAGTTTGTGAGATCTCCCCAAGTCAGTTCAATCTCCCACTCTCTCATAACTATTTCACACATTCTCCTCTCTACAAAAACCTCCAGCACCTCCTCCCATCATTTTAAACTGATGGCCTTGGTTTTTATTTCATAGAAAAAATACCAACCTTCCAACCTGCATCTGTGCTCATGTATCCTATATTCCCTTTTGTAGTTAAACATGATGGACCGTCCCTGGTCCTAAGGTCAGCTCCTCCTCTTGTGTACTGCCTCTCATCTCCTCTCACCCGCTCAGACTTCACTCCGGCAATTTTCCCCTCTCTTTTCCATAAAAAAAGAAGGAAAAAAAAAAAAAAAGGACAGCAAATTCACCTTCATTCCAACATTTTCCATTTCTCTGCTCCCACTTAGAGCCAAAGCTCTTAAAAACAATTGTCTCTACCCATTGTCTACAATTCCAGTTTTCCCACGCTCCCTTGAACCTATTCCAATCTGCCTCCTGTCTCCTTTTCTCCACAAGAACTGTTTATTCAAGGTCACCAGTTACCTCCATGCAGCCAAACCCAATAGTCACTTCTCAGTCCTGATATAGCCTTACCTATAAACAGCTTTTGGCCCACGAACAGCTTTTTTTTTTTTTTTAGCAAATGATCATCCTTTCCTCCCTGAAACACTTTTCTTCACTTCATGTCAAGACCTTTCTTGCTCTTGAGTTTTCTTCTATCTCTCTGACCACTCCCTCCCAGCCTCCTTTGAGGAACTTGGTTCTGCCTTACCTTGACAGTCTCTACATCGCTCTGCCCCAGAGAATTTTTTTCTACGTATATTCACTTTTCAGATAATGTTATTTAGTCCCATACCTTTCTAAAATTAATACCTGCCTACTCAACAAACAATTCCACATGGATATTGACAAGTTCCTCACACATAGACTGTTCAAAATTGAACTCTTGATTAAATCTGTTCTTCCACAAGCCCCTTCACTGTATACATTTGGGTGTTGTTATTTGCCGGGTACCAAATGCCAAAAACAGAAAGGTGGTTTTAAAATCATTTTTAATATTTAAAATTTGTTTTTTAAAAATAGTGTGATATAATCTCTCCAGTGTGAGCTATGCCTCTTTAGCTTACTTTAAGGTAAAGAGAACTAACCAGTATAGGACTGTTTTCTCCCTTTTTCTTTTGAAACCAAGAAACCCTGATTCTATTTCGTCATTTAAAGATAATTTGGGCCACATGTGTCAGTGGGTCTGAGGAAAAGAGAGCTTTCCAGAGACCTGGACAGTGCACTGTGACATGGGGAGCTGGGGAAGGGGGCAGGAGTCTGGCCCTGGGAATGTGATCTAGGCTGCAGGCTCCAGGCTTAGTGAGGGGCTGGGTTCCAGAATTCAGCTTAGTGCAGCTGACTGGACCCTTTGGAGTCGGCTGCAGCCTTGCAGTAAAAGCACTGAAGGGGAGCAATGCATTGTGGGTAGTGGGACAAAAATTCATTTCTGCAGACAAAATCTTTAACAACGGTACTATCTACAAAGAATATAATCATAATGAGGAAAATTTCCTGATGGCTATGGTGACGAAACCCAAAGCAGTGAAACAGCAGGCCCCGATACATGCAGCCCAGAGATCAAATCCAGCCACCACTGCTGCAGTGGTTCGGCCACAGCAGCAGCTTTGGCTCAAGCGCCAACCTCTGTCCCTGCTTTGGCTTCCACCTCTGCACCTGTACCCATCGCTCCAGCATCAAGGATTCCATCTTCTGAACATGCACCTACTACTGAAACTAAACAAGAGAAACCTGCACAAAAGCCAGTGGGGACACCTGTGACTACTAGCCCAATACCCACTGACAGCACATTAGAAGAGTCTTAGTAAAAGCCTTTTTGAAGATGCAGAGAGCACTTGCGACAGGTTGGTCTTATGCGAATATGGTAATGAGATCATGTCAATGATCTGGTTTCAACACCCCTGACAGAGCAGTGAAGTATTTTTTAATTTACCAAATATTAAAAAAAGATGACTGATAAGCTTTATTTTTAAGAGCAGTTTTAGATTTACAGAAAAATTATGTTTTTTCATTTCTCTTGTTTGTTGGGGATTCATACAGTGAAATCATACAGTATTTGTATTTAAAGAGAAGGGAAACACTCTCTTTAAATGAAAATAATTACCAACTAAAAAAAATTTCTTGACCATTGAATGTAAGACAATTCTTAGATTCTTTGAGAAGCTGTACAGTTACAGTGTATACTTACTATACAAAAACATAGTTTTGTGTTCACATTTTTTGCTTGTTTTGGGTAAAAATTGGTAGTTGTCTGGATTTCAAAATAATCACTGTGGGTTTAATTTCGATGTGTCCTTTGGGGTAATGTAACTTTTGAAGCTAATGAAGACATGCAAAGGTCACTTTCACTCTCTTACCTTTCCCTAAGCAGAAATGTGTTTACCAGCAAGCTATGAGTTCAAACAGCTGCCTTTCTTTTTTAAACCCACAAAATGCTTATTCAATTAAAAAAACTAATGGAAATGTTTCAAAACCATGTTTCTGACATTTTTTAAAAATTACATTTCTTTTTTAAAAATATTTATTTATTTATTTATTTATGGCTGCATCTGGTCTTAGTTGCAGTACACGGGCTTCTCTCTAGTTGTAGTTCATGAGCTCCAGAGCGTGTGGGCCCAGTAGTTGTGGCGCCAGGGCTTAGTTGCCCCGCGGCATGTGGGATCTTATTTCCCCCACCAGGGATTGAACCCATACTCCTTGCACTGGAAGGTGGATTCTTAACTGCTGGACCACCAGGGAAGTCCCAGGTTTCTAACATTTATAAACTTTTTTCCTTTGTTAGATAAAGATGTGTGACAAATAAAGTCATTGACATTATAATAACTTTGAAAAAGAGGAGGATAGAGCTATATCCAGCGTATTTTTTAAATTAGCATTCTGGCATATTTATTTCCAAATATTTATTTCTATACAACATTTTTTTTACTTAGTTGTGATCATACTTTATATAAAATATATCTTGCTTTTCACTTAAATTATATCACATGTATTTCCCATATCGTTATAAGTTACTTAGAACTACAACTTTAAGTAACTGCACAGTAATCTGTTATATATCCAGCATCTTTTTATTGCATTAAGAAGATGGGAGCAATCTTTGGAGGCCTGAGAGATGCACCTGGGAACATATTTTGAAAAATATAAAGTTAAGACTTTCATGGTATATTAAAGGTAAAATCTTAATAAGCAAAAAAAAAAAACTTTTGAATGCCCTTTTAGTTATGTAAATATGATATATAATTATATACATAACATATGTTGTACAGGCAGCTCAAATCGAGAACTCTCTGAAAAAAATTCTTAGTTTTCCTCCCAAACCTAATTATATCCAAGATTTCTTCACATCAATAAATGGTAGCGCTAGTAATATGTACTCTTACTGACTTATAAAAGCACTTTATTAACCCTTTGTCACATGTATTTTATAAATAATTCCCCAGAACGAAGCCTTCCCCTAAAATGTGATTCCACAATAAATCACAGAAAAAAGACAGTCTGAGCCAGACATAAAAATAATTCATACTTACAAAATAAGTTAGTATATAATTATTCGACTTCAAAAGAGCCAATATTTTCAGAAAATATTGAACTTATCCAGAACTTTAAAAAATGATGACTTTTTACAAAATAGTTGTAAGGTACCAACACATTTTTGGGAATACTTAGATTAGGTAAAATAACATTTATCTTTTGTGTGACTGCTACATTTCTGTAGAATTTAAGTCAAAATGTAAACACTATTATACCATTTGACTATTGTGTCTCCATCTACAAAGATGTGTCTACATAATCAAGTTTCTATAGGATATGTGGAATAACTCTCTAACCATCACAGAATATTGCTGCATTTCCCAAGCCTAGGTTCTCCATTCCTTCCCACTTGATTCCCTGTGCAAGACACTCTGGGGTTCCAATAGCTCCGACCTTTTAATCTATTCAACCTGTAGAGACTTGCTTTGGCCAGCTCTGTATAAACACTTTGTTTTTCTTAAGAAAATAAACTCTTATTTCAAAACCACTTTTTTGTGGGCAGAGGGCTGTGGTAGAGCCTTGTAATTAGTAAAACATTTCTCAACACCAGAAAAATACTCTTGACTTTTTTAAAGGATGTTTTCAATTTAAGAAATTTAACCACAGTCATTGAAGAGGGAATGAGATGGCAGTTTATTTGATGCTGATAATTTAATTTATTCTTCTGAAAAATTGCCCCAATTAAAAAAAAATCATGAAATAGAAGTTGTATGTACGTACTGTTAGCTCATTACTATTGATTATTCTTATGCCACTCATTAATTATTTCAAAGTGAAGTTCAAAACCACAATTACTTTCTACCCTCTTCTCTCAACTGCACTGTCCTGTTCCTACACTCTTGAACAGAATTTTTCAAGTCAAGTTGGCATATTTGCTTTCCTTCAATAGCAGTAACAGAAATGTCTGGGAGAAAATGTGTCTGCGGACAAGCACAAGTCATCATATTTCCCACACTCTATTCCTTATAACAAAGCTATTTGTAATCTTTGCGGACTTCACTTATTTTTCTAATTACAATGTCAACTCTCTGAAGCAATACTTGTCTATTTGAAGCATACTTGTAAAGTTGAGTCCTACTAAACTGAATTCTAAGACACATTTTTTCAACAAGGAATCTATTTGATTGAATAAACTTTAAAATAAAAAAGTATATAAATGTACATTATAGAACACCGATTCTTAGTGGAGAAGTGGAAGAAAAGGAAGCTGACAAGGGGATGTGAGCTTGGCCAGCGAAGTGGGGGATCAGAATCTTGTCATCCCTGAAGAGAAAGGAAGAGAGTGTTCCCAGAAGGAAGTCTGTCACAGTGTCAAATGTGTCAGAGTTCAGAAAATTAGTGACTAAAAAACACCGTTTGATTTCAACAAAAAAGTTGGTATCTTCGATGGAAGCAGTTTTAGGCAGGTTTGCAGGGAGCATTTGGAACACAGCTAGCTAAGAGTTGGAGGTAAACAAGATGTTAGAAAGTAGAAAAATCTAGTGCAGAGTCCTTTCATGAAGTTTGACAGGGAAGGAAAGAGAGAGGAGGAAGCAGCAGAATAAAGATGTGGGGCTGGGATAGAGATTGCAAAATTATTAAACATGGGAGACATTAGAGAACTAGTTTAAGAACAGAAAAAAAGGGTCCAGAGAAAGAATGAAGACTCAAGTAGGAAAGAGGATAACCCATGTATCCCAGAGACCCTTAGATGGTAGGAGTGGATAGGGTCAGATGGGATTCTTTTTTACAGGAAGAGAAACTCCACACCATTGCAATAGAAGTGAGAAAGAATTAATGGGTGACAAAGATAAGATTGGAGTCTATCCTTAGTATCTATATTCGGAGTGCACATTTGTACACATTGCTATTTGCTGTTTCTGAAAGGCCCAACATCCTCCCTCCATGTACACACATCTCCTAGCCATATTGCCATGCATAGCTCAAACATCGTTTCTGGAAAGCCTTCCCTGGCAAGTGCAATCTGCTCTGGAAGTTTCTCTTCGTGCTCTCAGATGCTCCCCGCGCATTGCTCTATGCATACTTTGCCTTATAATAGACATTTACTTGTCAGTCTTCTCCTTTGGACTGCAAACACTTTGAAGGTAGAGGCATATTTTATGTGCCTTTGTATCTCAGAGCCTAACGCATTTGAGGAACTTCGTCTGAATTTGTTAAATCAATGATCCCTTTTACTTAGATGAAATGAATTGTCATGAACACACCTCCTCTGAACACTGTGAGTGGCAGGGCGTGGGAATGGAGGTGAGCTTCCTGTACTCTCCTGCTGTGAATTTCTGCTTTTGGCTTGACTCACTATTCCTTCTTATCATCTTCTCCCTGTAGCTCTTCTTCCCTCTGAGCTTAGCCTCACCCCAGGCTCCACTGACCATGGCTTCCCGACCCTCTTTCTCCATTCCAAAACGTCACCCTAAGCAACAGATTTTTCATTCCACGTAAGGGTTTAATGGAGAAATGCAGAAATATGCGGCAAAACAATCAATGCAACGTGAGGTATTAAAGACCATCATAAAAAACAGTTGAAAGTCTCATTGACAATCAATTCCTACTATAGGGAAAATCTGACTGGATATCTTTCTCATGAGAACATGACCTACCACTCTTTCCAGGAGATGCCCAATCCTTACCTCCCTCCGGAATTCCTTCTCTACTTTTCTCCCCAGGTTGTGCCACTCACTCCTCCCTACAAGGATCATGGTAGGCAGAATAATGGTCTCTCCAATGTGTCCATGTCTTAATCCTCAAAACCTGTGAATATGTTATGTGGCAAAGGGGAATTAAGGTTGCAACTCAGCTGACCTTAAAGCAGGGAGAGTAGCCTGGATTATCCGGGTGGATCCAAATGTAACCACAAGGCTCTTTAAAAGTGAAGAGGGATGGACATATACCCACTAACAAACGTAAGGTAGATAGCTAGTGGGAAGCAGCCGCATGGTACAGGGATATTGGCTCGGTGCTTTGTGACAGCCTGGAGGGGTGGGATAGGAAGGATGGGAGGGAGGGAGACGCAAGAGGGAAGACATATGGGAACATATGTATATGTATAACTGATTCACTTTGTTATAAAGCAGAAACTAACACACCATTGTAAAGCAATTATACCCCAATAAAGATGTTAAAAAAAAATAAAAATAGAAGTGAAGAGGGAGACAGCAATGTCAGTAAGACTCCAATGAACATTACTGGCTTTGAAGATGAAAGTGGCCACAACAAAGGAATGCTGGAGGCCCCTAGATGCTGGAAAGGGCAAGAAGATGTATTCTTCCATGGAGCCTCCAGAAAGGGACTGAGCCCTCATGCTGACCCGTGTTGGCTTTCTAAGTTACAGAACTATAAGATAATAGAGTTGTGTTATTGCCAACCATTAAGTTTGTAATAATTTTCACAGCAACAAATAGAGCACAAATACAAGCACCAAGATAACAAATCCAACTTCATTTTGATGTGAAATATCTTAATTCTTTTGACTCAACATCTGCTCTAGTCCAAGCTCTGGGACTTTGCTTTGCCAAATCAAAAGGAACATTAACAAACTTTGCTTTACAAAATAGTTATCTAACTCTAAAATGAATGGAAAAGAACCCTCTCATGCTCAAGCCCTCTTATCATATTTATGACATTTTTTATTTCTATCACAGATACATTGTTCAAAGTATGACTCCAGAAATAACATTATTCCTCTACCAGGAAGGCATTAAAATATGTTTGTGTATCTCACACTATTCATTTTAAATAGGGATATATAAATAACGTGCTTATCGAAGGGAAAGGAGGAGAAAAGCTTGAGGAATAGGAATTTTAAAAGTTTGATTTGCCAAACTCTTCCAGTTTGACTCTGACAACTCAGTGTTAAATAGCTCCTTATTGAAAGAGCAGAATATTAATGTTTAATGAACTTGAACAAAAAGTCGTACAACTTAGCCCTTTCAATTATTCAAATAGAGTTTCCTACACTGGACATGAATGAAGTTCTAAAGCAATCCTTCTCAAACTGTAATGTGTAAACAAATCACATGGAGATTTTTGTAAAATGCAGACTCTAATTCAGTAGGTCTGGGTAGGGGCTGAGATTCCGAGGTTCTGACTTTCTAAACGCTCCTAGATGATGATGATGATGCAGTTGGTCCCTGGACCACATTTCAAGTAGTAAAGTCATGGAGGACATTGAGGGTCACAGTAAAATCAAATGCTTGAATTCTATGCTTCTATAAATTAAACATATCAAAACTATATACTCACTAAGTCTGTTTATGTAGCAAAGAGAAAATTCTATAAAATTATTATTTGGAGTTGAAAATCATTTTATGACAAGACCTTAACATTATGAATTTCATTTACAATTGTTTATAGCATCATTGAACAATTCTTTTTCAGTGATGGTGTAATTATGGCAAACTCTGTGTTTCACCTCCCCCCACTAACCCCAGACCCAATGGTTTATATTAAGCATAGGTTTCTGCTAGCTTACTGTAAGAGCCTGTTCATCTGTGTGCCAGGAAATGGTAGGATTAAGAGGTCAGATGCCATTAGCTAGTTCCCTTTGCCACCACTGCCATTGCCTGAGAGATGTTCCAAGTCTCCAGTAGAAGCCTTACATTTGGTCCCACTTCCAACACGTTGCAGGAATAACAGTACCACAAATCTGATCCTGTTATCTAGATATAAAACTTACCAATGTCTGTTAACAATGCCTCCTAATCCCACCTCCCCCATGATCTATCTCCTGGCTTGCTCTCCAGTCCCATTTTACACCAGTCTCTCTCCTTCCTTGTGTCATCTCCAGCCACACAGCTATTATCTCATTTCTTTCAATATTCCATTTTCCCTTCCACCTCAGGCCTGTATTCATGATCTTCTCTCCCTATAAATACTACTCTCCCCAAACTCCTCACTTTTGATGCTTAACCATTTTTCGAATCTCAACTCAAAAGTCACTTTCTTGTCAAAGCCTTCTTTGACGCCTCAGACTAAGTCATGTGTCCTTGCCACACACTCTCATAAGCATCTTTAAATGCACTTATCACAGCTCATAATTATATACTTGGGTGATTGTTGATCACACTTTTTCTTCCTAAATCATCATATGTCCCATGAGGGCAGGTCTGTCTGTCCCCCCGCTTCCTCCATTATACCTATACTGCCTAGCATAGTAGAAATCCCTTAATAAATATTGATGAAGGGATACGTGCAAAATTTCTTTTTTAATGAGCCAACTTAGCTAACATTAGAATGAGGGATATATTTGCAAATAGAAAAATGATTGACTTGGAAATGAAAATTTAGAACAACTAAATTCATGGATGACAGATAATATGTTAGGCTGATCAGTTCTTACCTATATGATTTGTTTATTTGTTCATTTCTTATCCATCACCAGGGCTATGCAAGGTATTGGGAATATAGATATGAATCTAGCTGGGCCCCTCTCCTTGGGCAGCTGAGTCTAGCACATACTCCCTGTTGATTGTGCAATGCTCAAATTACCTGAAAGAGGCTTGTGCACAGTTTTCAGTTTTGTCTAAACCTATGATTACAATGGAGACTGTGCAATCAGGGCATGGTTAGAATCTGACTCATGTCATTTTCCAGATGAAGACCTGTATGATCTGCCTGCTCTATGTTTTAAACAACACAGTGGCTAAATATTATTCCACTGCAATGAAGCAAGACATAGCCTTTTGCCATCTCCTCCTCTCCACTAAGTGTTGTTTGCAAATTCAACAATGATCAGAATCTCTGTTACGTAAATGCTTAAAGAAAAATAACACTACACACTTCATAACGCTAGAGCAATCGCATTTCCATTGCAGCTATATTTGAACAGAAAGCAGACATTTTGATGTTTTCCCTAAACTCACAAAACAGAATTGTACCTCTATATTTTTTAATTTTAAAAGGAATAAAAATATAAACATTAAAAAAACATGATGATTCCCATCTTAGTTTTAAAGAAGTTTTTGTTTATGTAGAGCCAAGAGGCAGTTTACGAAACTTCAGGGCTTCACCAAAAGGAATAGTTCCTAGCCAGAAGAAAAAAAAAATGATGCTGATTTTGAAGATTTATTCATAAAACAAATATTTATTGAGTTCTGCTTTTACTCCAAGTATCTTCTTAGAGACAAATGTCCTTATACTAAGGGAACTAATGTTTTCATTAGGGGAAACTAGCAAGATAATGATAGATAGTGATAAATATTTTGAAGACAATGCAGGGTGAATCAAGATAGAGTTATGGGGATTGATTTGGAAAGGAAATGTTTGAGCTGAAACTTGAATCCTGAGCAGAAGAATGCCTTGCGAAGAGCTGGAGGAAGGACAGAGAGACAAGGATGCAGAAGACTTACAGCAGAAACCATGGTGGCGTCTCAGAGGAACAGAGTCAGATGGCCCAAAGCCAAAGAGGGAGACAGTGCCCAGATCATGCAGGTCTGATTTCTAATTACAATTGGAAATCACAGGAGACTTTCAAGCAGGAATGATGTAAAGTTTAAAAAGTTACTCTGGCGGTAATAGGAAATAAAGTATAGTTGAACAAGAGAAGAAGGAGGGAGAGATCAGTTTGGTTATTGCATTAGACCAAGGAAGAGCTGGTGATAGCTTGAATCAGAGCAGTAGCCATAAAACTGGACTCAAAACGTAACTCTATACACAAACACTGCAAATAAATTCTAGTTGAGCAGGTATCTTACACAGGAAATTTCTCCATAAGACAACTGCCATTCTCCACAGGCCATTTTAAGAAAGCATGTTATAGCTGTGGCTAAAGTAATGGGTTTATTTCATATACAGGTTCAGTTAACAAACAGTACTTTGAGTTCAGCCAGTATGTTGGATTCAGTCAGCCATCTTTCCAATATTTGCCTTTAGTTATAAATATGTCATGGTATTGAAAAGGGATGAATATTATCAACTTTTTGAAAACAGATACCCTACAATTAATGAAATATGACAATAATGCCTCATCAAGGCACTCATTTTAGTAAAAGAAGTGGTAACTTCATACATTGACAAGATTAATCTTCTAATCAGAGAATGGAAAGGCAACTAAAACTTATTTAGGACCTGGAGTATTTTTAAATTTGGAATGTACTCTGTAAATACAAGTACTACCAAATAAATAATACTTAAAAAACAGAATAGCTTTCTAGTTATTTCACCCCATTGTCCAAAATACTTGTAGACAAATGTACCTGCTTTTTTTTTTTTTTTGCGGTATGCGGGCCTCTCACCGCTGTGGCCTCTCCCGTTGTGGAGCACAGGCTCCGGACGCGCAGACCCAGCGGCCATGGCCCACGGGCCCAGCCGCTCCGTGGCATGCGGGATCCTCTCAGATCGGGGCATGAACCCGTGTCCCCTGCATCGGCAGGCAGACTCTCAACCACTGCGCCACCAGGGAAGCCCTGTACCTGCTTTTTTTACATTGGAAAACCCGATGCTTCAATGTACAACAATCACCTGTATAACATGGTTAATCCTTTCATGTTAGGCTTTGATTAGAGCCCATTTTACTTCCATGGCCAAAGACATTAAGGTTGTTAATCACCAGAGTATAACACATCAATACTTTGTTGATTTCTTAAATTAGAATTTATGAAATAAATAAAATTTTACATCACCATTGTGCTAGATGGGACTGAATTTATAAGACTATTAAAGAAAATCGGAAGTTCCTTTAGTAGCAGTAAATGATATTTAAAGAATAATAATTTCCAAATCATGTTTTCTACTAAAGTGTAGTTCTTCATGAAACAACTATTTTTTAAAGCATATTTTTATTTTCATTGTTTTCACTTTATAACTACTTTGTTAATATTTTGGAACTGATTTTTTCATTTAATATATTGCTAACATTCATCCATACTGATGCATGTCACTACAGTTTATTCATATTGACTAAAATATTCCATTCTGCAAATATTACTGTATATTCATACAATCTCTTGTTAATGGACATTTGGGTTATTTTCAGATTTTTGCTGTTTGGAGAATAAACTATGTGTCCTTGTACATGTGCGAAAGTTGTTCTTGGATAAATACCTAGGAGAGGAATTGTTGGATCCTAAGGAATGTAACTATTCAACTTTAAGAAAAAAAATACCAAACTGTTTTCTAAAGTAGTTGAATCAATTCACATTCCCACCAGTGAAAAATAACAGACCCTGTGGATTTACATCCTCTCCAACACTTGGTATTGTCAGATTTTTCTATTGTGTCAATAAAAGTGATATAAAGAGTTATCTAATTAATATCTGGGTATTTTCATTTCCCTGATGATGAAAGATATTGAACATCTCTTCATACATTTAATGGACATAAGTGTTTTTTCATCTGTAAAATGACTGCTCCTGTCTTTTTCCCATTTTACTATCAAATTCTTTGCAGTTTGTTATTGATTTTAGACTTAATTTCATATTCTTGATATTAAATCCTTATTTGTTGTGTTTATTGCAAATATCTTCATCCAGTCTGTAATTGCTTACTGCTCATGATCTCTAAGATTTATTTAATAAACCAAAGTTTTTAATTCTGTGTGTAAATTTATTAATATTTCCTTTTATAATCAGTTTTTCTGTACTGTTGAATAAATCTTGTCTTAGCTTAAGGTGTAAACGATATTCAATTAAATTTTTTCTTCTAAGGCTTCAAATGTTTAAATTTAAGTTCTTAATTCATTTGGAACCATTTTTGTATTAAGTATCTTTTTGGCAAGAGGTAACTATTTTTTCAATTCCATTTATTGGATAGCCCTGTCTTTCTCCACTTATCTCATTTGCCATGTCTATCAAATTCCAAAGTTTTATACATTCTTAGGTGTATCCACGCATCTATTCTATTCTATTGGTTGACTTGGGTACACCATTGCTACCAACAGTGTCTTAATTACTATAACTTTATACTAAGTCCTGATATCTGATAGGACATATCTCCTCTCCCTCCTTCTGCAGAAGTTGCCTGGCTACTTTTGACTTTTTATTCTTTCACATAAATTTTAGGAAGATTTTATTATTTTTCATGAAAATCCATTTTAGGACTTTATTGAACTTGCATTGAATTTATAGGATCAATGTGGAGAATATATCATCTTTACAATTATAGCTCTTCCTACTGATAAACATGATATATCTCTTCATTTATGTTTGTTTGCTTTAATATCTCTTAATGAGGATTTATAATTTCCTGTAGAAGTCTTGCTCATCTATTGTTAGATTCATTTCTAGTTACATGATATTCTCTGACCGTATTACAAATGGCATCTTGTCTTTAATTAACTTTCCAGTTGTTTGCTGTGTGTTTATAGAAATGCAACTGACTTTATTATCTTGCTAAATTCTCCAATTATGTCTAATAATTTATAAATTGTTTTGTGTTTTCTGTTAGCAATCATATTACTGCAAATAATTAAATTTTACTTCTCTTTTTACAATTCTTAAGCATCTCATTTTGTTGTTGTTGTTTTATTTCACTGGCTAGGACCTCCAATAAAATGTTGAACAGACATAGTGATAGTGGGCATCCTTGTCTCATTTCAAATATTGAACCTGCCTTACATCCTTGGAATAAACACTTGATCGTGATGTATAATTATTCTATTTATTGCTGAATTCTATTTGCTAATATCTTGTTGAGGATTTTTGTATGTATATTCATGAGAGATATTGGCCTGTAATTTTCTTTGTTTGAACTGGGTTTTTATTTTCTTGTTTGATATCAGAGTAATACTAGCATCTTAAAAGAAGTTGGGAAGTGTCCCCTCCTTTTTTAGTTTTTGGAAGAGATTGTGTAAATTTTGAGTTACTTCTTCCTTTAATGTTTGGTAGGATTCTGTAAAACCATCTGGTACTGGAGATTTCTTTTTTGTGGAGTCTTTTAATTACAAATTCAATTTACTTAATATTTATAGGGAAACAACTATTTTTATATGTAAGAAATTGCATTCATATTCAGAACCATATAATTTCAAATAGTATGATCTATCCATTTTCAAAAATATGTCAAAATTTCTGCTCTTGTTTTTAAATAACAAACTCTACATTCCTGAAAATATACTCTCTTTATCCATTGTTATTTTTGGTCTCTGAAACTGTAACTCACAGAAAGTGTAACTCACGGACACAGAATGTTTTAATTAACAGTATTGAACAAATAATATTTCTGGTTTAAATTTTCTACATTTGAACCAGGAATGAAAAGTGAAACTAATATTTGAAAAAAAATGTGTTATTTCTCCCCAATTATTTTCTGAGTTTTACTAGACATAAAAGCAAAGGGTTTTCAATGAAGGCTAGTCAGTGTGTAGACTAGCAAGGGCTATTCTCTTTCTGTTTTACTTATAATTAAAAATATTCCTAAGTGAATCTATACCTCCTAGAGGAGTGTATAATTACCTCCTGGATTAGAGTCTCATTCTCTTTTCTGTATTAAAACTCAACATATGCAATGACAATTTTAATTAAAAATAGTTGAGTATATAAAATAGTTCATGAACATTAAGAGCCACAGTATTCATGAGTAAAGGAGGGCTAATTTCCAAATAAAACTCATGCCTCTAGACTATTAGCCTAGTCTCCTGATTCTGCACACTTTTCAATTGATTTTGTGTTGCTTTGTGATTTGCAGCAATTTGAAACCTATAACTCATAGGTTTCATAGTAATTATAGTACCAAATGAAAATTTAACTGTGGGAAAGAGCTCCCAAATTCCTTAGAGAATTAAAAGTGGAGTTTGTGTTGAACTCAGTAACTAAGAGAGAGAACTATAGCCAAATGCTCTGAGAAAAAATTTCCACTTTTAGAGAACATCGATTATCAATAGTATGGGAAACAAATCCTAAACATTGCTTTTCTGGGCAAATTATATTTTGATATAATTTCAAACAGTGTAAAGTTATAAGACTCTTATGAATAACTCCCGTATATTCTTGACCCAGATTGAACAACTGTTTATAACTAGCACCATTTACTTTATCATTCTCTCTCTCTATCTCTCTATCAACGTTTTCTGACCTTTTGAGAATAAGTGTAGACATCTTGCTGCTTGACCCCTAAATAACAGCATATATTTTCTAAGAACAAGGACATGCTCTTAAAAGACCACAGTATAATTAATAAAATCAGGAAAATCCATATGGATTTGACATTATTAGCTACACATATTCCTTTTAAAATTTCATCAAGTTGTTCCACTAATGACTAATACCCTTTAAAGCCCTGTTTGCCCTCCTCCTGTGATCCGCCCTCTGTCTAGAATCCAACCCAGGATCGCATATTGCATTTCGTGGGCACATCTCTTTAGTCTCTTTAAATCTTGAACTGTTTCTCCGTCTTGTTTCATGACCTTAACTTTTTCTAAGAGTACAGGTCAATTATTTCGTAAAACATTCCTCAATCTGAGTGTCTCTGATGTTTTCCCATAGTTACATAATATTAGACATTTTGGATAGGAATACGAGGATTCCTATCCAATGAGGATTTTTCCCATTATTGATGACGTTAAGTTTGACCAAATGAATAGGTTGGTGTTTATGAAGTTACTACCTTTCCCTTTAAAATCAATAAGTTTGTGGTGAGTTATTTAGAGATTATATAAATATCTCTGTGATAGCTAATTTTATGTGTCAACTTGGCTAGGTTCTTGTGCCCAGTTGTTTGGATAAACACTAATCTAGATGTTGCTGTGAAGATATTTTGTAGATGTTTACATTTATGATTTGTTGACTTTAAATAAAGATTACTGTCAAATGGAGCTGGAGGAATCAGGCTCCTGGACTTCAGACTATATTACACAGCTACAGTAATCAAGACAGTATGGTACTGGCACAAAAACAGAAACATAGATCAATGGAACAGGATAGAAAGCCCAGAGATAAACTCACACACATATGGTCACCTTATTTTTGATAAAGGAGGCAAGAATATACAATGGAGAAAAGACAGCCTCTTCAATAAGTGGTGCTGGGAAAACTGGACAGCTACATGTAAAAGAATGAAATTAGAACACTACCTAATGCCATACACAAAAATAAACTCCAAATGGATTAAAGACCTAAATGTAAGGCCAGACACTAAAAAACTCTCAGAGGAAAACATAGGTGGAACACTCTATGACATAAATCACAGCAAGATCCTTTTTGACCCACCTCCTAGAGAAATGGAAATAAAAACAAAAATAAACAAATGGGACCTAATGAAACTTAAAAGCTTTTGCACAGCAAAGGAAAACATAAACAAGAGGAAAAGACAACCCTCAGAATGGGAGAAAATATTTGCAAATGAAACAACTAACAAAGGATTCATCTCCAAAATTTACAAGCAGCTCAATATCAAAAAAAAAACAAACAACCCAATCCAACAATGGGCAGAAGACCTAAATAGACATTTCTCCAAAGAAGATATACAGATTGCCAACAAACACATGAAAGGATGCTCAACATCACTAATCGTTAGAGAAATGCAAATCAAAACTACAGTGAGGTATCACCTCACACCAGTCAGAATGGCCATCATCAAAAAATCTACAAACAATAAATGCTGGAGAGGTGTGGAGAATAGGGAACCCTCTTGCACTGTTGGTGGGAATGTAAATTGATACAGCCACTATGGAGAACAGTATGGAGGTTCCTTAAAAAACTAAACATAGAACTACCACATGATCCAGCAAACCCACTACTGGGCATATACCCTGAGAAAACCGTAATTCAAAAAGAGTCATGTACCACAATGTTCATTGCAGCTCTATTTGCAATAGCCAGGACATGGAAGCAACCTAAGTGTCCATCGACAGATGAATGGATAAAGAAGATGTGGCGCATACATATAATGGACTATTACTCAGCCATAAAAAGAAACAAAATTGAGTTATTTGTAGTGAGGTGGATGGACCTAGAATCTGTCATACAGAATTAAGTAAGTCAGAAAGAGAAAAACAAATACCGTATGCTAACACATATTTATGGAATCTAAAAAAAAAAAAAGAAAAAGTAGGTTCTGAAGAACCTAGGGCCAGGCCAGGAATAAAGATGCAGATGTAGAGAATGGACTTGAGGACAAGGCGAGGGGGAAGGGTAAGCTGGGACGAAGTGAGAGAGTGGCATGGACATATATACACTCCCAAATGTAAAATAGATAGTTAGTGGGAAGCAGCCACACAGCACAGGGAGATCAACTCGGTGCTTTGTGACCACCTAGAGGGGTGGGATAGGGAGGGTGGGAGGGAGACACAAGAGGGAGGGGATATGGAGATATATGTATATGGATAGCTGATTCACTTTGTTATAAAGCAGAAACTAACACATCATTGGAAAGCAATTATACTCCAATAAAGGTGTTAAAAAAAAAGAGATTACTGTCAATAACGTGGGTGAGCCTCATCCAGTCAGTTGAAGACCGTAGGAGGAAAACCTGAGTTTAAAAATTTTTATTACTTTATATAATAATAATTTTTATTATTAAATTTTTATTGAAGTATAATTGACTTACAATATCATATTAGTTTCACGTGTTTTACATAGTGATTTGATATCTTTATACATTATGTAATGATCACCACAAGTCTAGTTACCATCTGAAAACCTGGGATGTTTTTAGAACTGTGTATATTTATATAAATATATATTATAAATAATAGATTATATATCTTTATAGGGCTTTATACAAAGAAGAGAGGAAGAGAGAGATGTGCTCTCTCTCTATATATATATTTCCTATTGGTTCTGTTTCTCTGGAGATCTCTGACTGATACAATCCATTCCTCATAAGACTTTTGCTCACTAGGTTCAGCATTCACTGATGATTCCTGCCTGAATCAAGCATTGCTATGATGATTGCTGAATGGTAATTTTCTGTCATCCCCTCATTTAGTTGGCCTTCTAAGGAAAAACTTTCCTTTCTTCTTCATTTATTTTTTCATATATTTATTTATATATATCAGCATAAACTCATGGGTTCTTATTTTATTCAATAGGTTTTAATCAGTTACTATTGTTATTCATGTTTATGGCTAAATTGTTCTAATGTGACCAGTTGGAGGCCCTTCAAGCCAGCTCCTGTGTCCTTCTGGCACGTCCCCATCATAGCTTGAGTACTTCCATACTTTCTGTTACAAGATGTTCCAGGCTTATCTTGTACTTTCCCTGCCCCAGCTGTGAACTGACAATTCATTTTTCTAAGGAACCCCAATTATTTTTTCGTGGAGGATGGTATTTAGAAACCAAGGTCTGGGCTATAGGTACTCACTGTACAATTTAAGGGCAGTTGACATGAAGCCTCAAGATAATTTAATCAATTCAATTCAATCATTGAGTCTTAACTATATAGAAAAACTGCAGGATATTCTAATAAGAAGGAAATAAGAGATTCAACAGGGTTTATATTTAAAGTCAATTGAAAAATATTACCTATTTCAGATTTGGAAGTGTTTTCTTCTTGTCATCTTCTCCAATTTGATCTGTAAGTTAATTAAACATTATTCAAAAACTAATAGTTGATTTAAACATCTAAACAATTTAAAAACAAAACTATAGAAATTAGAAGAAATACAAAGCATCACTTATCAGCGGGGTGGAAGAAGAGTGTGGAATGTGTTCAAAAGATGGGAAATATCTCGTATTGACATGGATGTGGGGGAAACAGTGTTCTAATACACTGCAGGGGCAGTGTAAATTGTTACTGTTATAAAGGACAGCTTGGGAAATCTATAAAAGAAAAAAACAGCCCATGCCCTTTGACACTCCGCATGTACAAGTCTACATTAGGAATATGCTAGTTCATGAGCACAAAGAGATAAATACAAGTCTATTAATTATGACAGTTTTGGTCAGGGTAAAATACTAGAAACAACTCAAATATGCATCAGAACAGGGCAGGTTAAATAAAATTGTGTTATGGTTGTGCTGTAGAGTACTAGAGAAGGTAAAAGAATAAGTTAGATATCTATGTGCGGCTGTGCGAAAATCTTTAAGACAGGTTAAGTAAAAAAAAAAAAATGTGCAGAATAGTCCATATTATTTCTGTGGAAGGAAACATTCCAGATGAAAATGTTAATGCAGAGAAAAGGGTCTGGGAAAATTAATGTAATGATTAATTTAGGGGAGGGACATGGAATTTAGGGAGATGAGAGACTGAATTTTACTCTTTACACCCCTTTAGTATTTGATATTTTTTGATCAAGAAAGCATTATATATTACTTAAATGAAATGTTTCCAAGTTATTGGAAAAACTGACTTCTAAAACCATGATCTTAACACTATATTACAATAGAATCTTTGGCCGTTCCTCTTTCCTCCATTAGTTATCTATGGTTGCATAACAAATTCCTATACAATAAGCGCCTTAAAGGCTTAAAACAACGAACATTTATTATCTCACAGTTTCTGTGGATCAGGGCCCCTGGGCCTTGCTCAACTGGGTGCCTCTAGGTCAAAGTTTCTCATGAGGTTGTAGTCAAGCTGTTGGCTGGGGCTGCAGTCCCATGGGAAGCCTCAGCTAGGCGCTGGGAGTTTTGGAGAGGCACAGCTCTCTTCTTATTTTTGAAACTTCTAACATATTAGAAATAAAGCTATCTAAAAAAAGTTAATAAAATTGTAGTTTAACTTTCTTGTTTATATTAAACAAATTAATCCTTTTAGGATGAAATATAATTTTTCTATTTACAAGATAACTTCAGAATTTATAAAAACTGGTATGGTCTGGTATTAGGATACAAATTAAAGTTGTGAAACACATTCTTTCAATCCTGTACGATTTTATATTACTCCTTTTGGAGAATATTTTAAAAGTCAACGTTTGACACCCTTCATGAACCTGCAATTCTAGACAAGTGACCCTCCTGGTAGCCCGCTTTGTGACAAGCCCTAATTTATTCAACATAGGATGGGTTTAATGTTGTGCGGTTCTAAAGTATTTACTATCACACAAAATATTGTAGACTTACATTCTATCTTAATATTCTACCTTAAACTTAGGCTAAAATTCTGTAAAACGGAACATTAAGTTCTGCAGAACATATACAATAAACTATATATGCATTTATAATAAAAATATTAAGAAAACATCTTTAAAATCAAGCTCCAGAAGAAATGTTCTGAGCCTTACTGATGGTATTAACAGTAATGAAAATGTCTTGAAAGCATATTCAGTTATTGCAGTGCAGAAACTCCTTCCCTGTTTCTGATGAAACAGAAACTTTTCTGCAGAGGGAGTTCTAATAACATGACATGCTTGAGGCTTTCCCTTTCTATTTTTTGGGGGGGTGGAGTGGTGGGTCAGTGCACCTGTGTGCAGAAAAGATGTATTTTGCTCTGCTCCTATGTTATACATCCTTCAGGGGCAAGCAGTCATATGAAGGAGCTGCGGCAGCCCAAGGCTGTCCGTGAACGAATAAGTAATGTAATTTCAGTGTCTTAGAATTAGGAAGCTCAGCTGCTCTCAGGTATGTCAGAAAATGAACTTTATCCTCAATACAAGTGATATTGTACTCACCATTCACCTTCTCTTCAGATTTACTTCTCAATTAGTTCAGAACTCATGTAGGAAACAAATGTGTTATGTTGGTAGCTCCCTGTTATGGGTTGAATTGTCCCACCCCACCCCCAGAAGGATGTGTTGAGATCCTAACTCCCAGTACCTCAGAATGTAAACTTGCTTGGAAATAGGGTCATTGCAGGTTTACATAGTTAAGTTAAAATGAGGTCATGCCGGGGCAGGGCGGGCCCTTAATTCAATATTACTCGTGTCTTCATAAGAGAAAAGAGACCCACAGGGAAGTTGATGACGTGAAGGCGGGCGCAGAGACTGGAGTTGCCACTCACCAAGGGGTATCCGGATTACCAGAATCTGGAAGAGGCAAGCAAGGGTCCTTCTCTAGAGGCTTCAGAGGGAGCATGGCCTTGCCAGTACCTTGATTTCAGGCTTCTTGTCTCAAAAGTGTGAACAACAAATTTCTATTGATTTAAACTACCTACTTTCTGGTACTTTGTTATGACAGCCCTAGGAAACTAACACACCCCCCTTAAAATATCAATAAATATAAGACCTAAATGAACTAATCTGGAATTTTAGTTTCTCCTCTTCCTATCAAGATGGGAAAAAAAATTGTTGAAAATCTTCATTCACTGTTGGTGTTAATGAAACCAGTTTACCCCTAAATTACTAAACTTCTTGTTACAGTATAGAGACATCAGTTCAAAAAACACCCAGGGGCTTCCCTGGTGGTGCAGTGGTTGAGAGTCCGCCTGCTGATGCAGGGAACACGGGTTCATGCCCCGGTCCGGGAAGATCCCACATGCCGCGGAGCGGCTGGGTCCGTGAGCCCATGGCGGCTGAGCCTGCGCGTCCACAGCCTGTGCTCCGCAATGGGAGAGGCCACAACAGTGAGAGGCCCGTGTACAGCAAAACAAACAAACAAACAAAAAAAACACCCAGGAGTCAGGACTTCCCTGGCGGTCCAGTGGTTGAGACTTTGCCTTCCAATGCAGGGGGTTCAGGTTCGAGCCCTGGTCAGGAAGCTAAGATCCCAAAAGCAGTGAAAGGATTTCATTCAGTGTATTCAAGACAGCCTGATAGCAGTGGTTAAATCCAACTACAGATGAATACAAAAGGAAAACTGCTCCCTGTCGTTGATAAACACAGGATAACACACATGATATCCATGTGTGTTAGAAGATCCTTGGATTGAATTATCATCTTTGAATAGGAAACAAAAATGGATCATGAGTGAAACATGACCCAGCTTAATTTACGAAAAACAGAAATGGACTCAAATTTTATTTCTTTAGCTGATACCTCTAGGGGAATCTGTAACATGAAGGATACAGAATCACTCCTTTGTGAATATTTCAGTGCTTTTGAGATAAAAGAATGGGCTAGATGTGAGGGGCAGGCATCAACGGATACTCTAAAGGGGAAAACTATTTTTATTCAGACATAAGTAAAACTCATATTTTCCAAAATATTTTGTTGTGCCTTTGATTTAATTTAATCTAGAAAAAACAAAGTAGTGCTAGTGAGAGTTGATCAGCTAAAAATATCTACAATAAGTAAACAAAGTCTGACTTTAATTTAATGTGTCAGAATGATCAATGTTACTAAGCACTATAAATGTGGTAATAAATGTATCCCTTTTACAACTGTATATTGATATAAGCAGTTAGCATATGAGTTAGCTGTGTTTCAAAAGCAGACTTCTAAGTTGTTTGGAACAAAGAAAATGTTGCTTTATTGTAAACATTCTAGTTCCCAGGCTTGCCTACAAAGCCTATTTAATACGAGGCTCTTTCAAGATATATTTGTAGCAAAAATACTGATGAAAACACTTTTATAACTCTTCTATTATTATTATGATATAAAGCATAAATGGGAAAATATTTTTTTCTTTTGTTTTTTTTGAAGTTCTAGTATTTGAAGAGTACATTTAAGTGAGCAGCAAATGAAGTCTTTTTCTACATTCTGAAGGAAACTTATTTTCAAGGCTTTAGAAATTAAAGGAGCCAGTTTTTTTTCTTCCTTCCTCCCTCCCTCCCTCCCTTTCTCTCTCCTTCTTTCCCTTTCTTCCTTTCTTCTCTCTCTCTCTCTTTTCTTTTGGAGCCTAATCTAACAGAAAAACTATTATTTGCAAACAAAGTATTCTAACTGATACTAGTACTCTTGGTAGGAACACCTCTCGTTTGTTGTATTTGTTATAGTTTTTGTTATAATCCTCCATATCGACTCGTCCTGTGGTAACTGGGTTTTGATATTTAACTGTTCTCTGCTTCTTTCAGAGTACTATTTCCATCTTAGATGTGAAAGAGTTTTCTCCTGTTTTTTAGTCCGTTCGAAATCTGTTTTACTATTTTATTTAGATTTCATCTCAGTGTTCCCCCAAACAGTTCCTCATTATTTATGCTTTTACTTTTTAAAATTTAAATTACATAAAATTACTTAGGAAGGCATAAAACTCTCATAAGCCATTTTATGCACTTTCTTAAGTTCAGAAGAGTTGAAGGTGTTCAGTATAGCAATATGTGGAATTCTAGCCTTAATGTCAAAGAGGTTCAGTAAGCATTAAAAAATAAACATAATTCTTATAAATATTTACCCACTTTTTTTTTTTTTAAATAAACCGATCCATTGATTACATGGAGCTGCCTGCCTCGTTTTTCAGTCTCAATGGTGGGCACTTCTCGTTCCCTTCATCCTCCAGCACCTCACCCACTGCTGTGGGTTCAGTAGTGTCCCTCCAAATTTATATCCATTCTGAACCCAGAATGAGGCCTTATTTTGGAAACAGGGTCTTTACAGATGTACTTAAAATGAGGTCATACTGGATTATGGAGAGCCCTAAATCCAACATCTGGTGTCCTTATAAGAAGAGGGAAATCTGGACACAGACACAGAGGGGAAGCCATGTGATGATGGAAGCAGAGCTGGGGGTGATGTAGCTCCATGCCCAGGGGTGCCAAGGATTTCTGGAAACTTGACATTAATAATTTGATAAATTAATAGGTATTTTTTTTTTACCACGATCACTATGTTTAACAGTAAGTTGGCTGAAGTAATCACATAAAAATCATACCTTGGGCTTCCCTGGTGACGCAGTGGTTGAGAGTCCACCAGCCGATGCAGGGGACACGGGTTCGCGCCCCGGTCTGGGAGGATCCCACATGCCACAGAGCGGCTGGGCCCATGAGCCATGGCCGCTGAGTCTGCGCGTCCGGAGCCTGTGCTCCACAACGGGAGAGGCCACAACAGTGAGAGGCCCGCGTACCGCAAAAAAAAAAAAAAAAAATCATACCTAACTGAACTTGAGAAAACATACCTAAACATTTTGCGTACGTAGAATCAGACATTTATAAAGTAATCTAAGAAATGGAAATGTAATACCAATATTCTTTAAACATTCAAGCTTTATTTTGACCTTTTGTCCTTTATTGGTAAATTTTGCTGCAGATTCCTGATGTGAAATTTTGTTATTATTTATATTGTATTAGCTGTACACTGACTGAACATCTGATGAATTAATCCATTATTTCACACATTAGTACCCTTGATTAATATAGTAGCCAAACTCTTAGAATTTTTGTGAAAAGCAACAGAATTTGTTTTGACATTATTTTCATGTGAGTCAGGTTTTTGGTAAGGAAACCATAATTAGTCAATGTTAAAACACTCAGTGGAGTAAAACATGTATTTATATTGCACAGGATGCAAAGGTATGTGCCACTGTGAACTAGCAAGTTCTTTCTGGCAGAATCACATCAGTCAGCTAAAGACTATGAATGGTATGTCATCTACAGCTGAATTATATCAAGGTGGGGCTGAAATTCAGGTGGTACATTGTTTGCCTGGTATATGTCACTTAAGTAATGAAATACTCGTAATGCCTTGGTCACCCTAGTCCTTCGTCTGAACCCCCAGATCTTCTAGGGCTCTTTGCCAATGCTCTGGCTTGTGTCCTTTTTTTTTGCGGTACGCGGGCCTCTCACTGTTGTGGCCTCTCCCGTTGCGGAGCACAGGCTCCGGACACACAGGCTCAGCCGCCATGGCTCACGGGCTCAGCCGCTCTGCGGCATGTGGGATCTTCCCGGACCGGGGCACGAACCCGTAACCCCTGAATCGGCAGGCGGACTCTCAACCACTGCGCCACCAGGGAAGTCCTGGCTTGTGTCCTTTTTAACTGGTCATTTCCCGTGCTGTACCAGTTGTTAAATATTTTTACACCATCCTTGGATCAAAGTGCTAACAGCATTTGTAGGTTGGTATATGCTATACTGAGATTTTTCAATGAAAAGTTCACACCGTTAATAAGCAAATACAACGGCAACTTCAGGCTTCTGTTTGACTTAGCTGATTTCTTTAAGTAACATGACAGTTCTTCTACATTACTGGGGTAAAAACTGCTTTGTCCCTCTTAGAAAGGTGTGGGGAGGTGAGTGTCAAGCACCTCTCCCCAAACCTCCCCCGACAATGCTAGCCTGTTCTCTGTAAACGGAATTAGTGGGAGGTATCCCCAAATATTTTGACACTTATCTCACAAACAGGTAATGTAAGTCTCTTAGCATTAAGGTTGGGCAATTCTGCCCTTTATATAAACAGTTACTGATTCCCTCTTTGGAAAGAGCTCTGTTTGGCTGCCTTTGGAATGAAATCACCAGCTACTCAGCTCACAGCAGAAGCTGCTGCTACTTCTCCGGTCTGACTTGGCCAGTGACAGTGGAAACTCCAGTCCTTCAACCCCTCCTTAAAATCCTCAAAATTCTGTCCTCCTCTACTCTCTCTCCTTCCTCTTCCCCCACCTCACCCTTCCCTACCCACATTCCAGTAGCCACTTAGGGTGTTTAAGGTAGCAGGAGTTAAATGAATGGGGCAAAGAACAAGGGAAAAAGTGAGGAAGATGTGCTTAGTGAGATCTACGGACGCATATATCTCTGGCTTCACTTTTTACTGAAATTGAATTCTTTAGCACACATCTACCCACGCTCCCCATCTGATTCAAGTTCTTCTGTTCAGTCCTGTCAACACCAAACTCTCTTACTTATTACCACACAAACGAGCAACATTTTCCCAATTTAAAAATTTCATGATTCTAAGAAAATACGTTTTCCCCCAAATAAAGAATAAATAAATCCCTGTATTCTCCGGGCCGGTCGTAGCAGGACTTTATAGGTTAATATTATAACATTTTATTTGGGTTGATAGTCCAATGTGTTTGCATTTTCTAAACACACAAGGGCTACTTGAAAACACAGGTAGTTCATAACACAGGCAGTGGAGTGGGTGAGTGGGGAGAGTGACAGGAAAAAATGAGCCTTAACAGTTAAGCAAAATGAATAAGCCATGTTGATATCGATGCAGTGTTGACTAGAGTGTGATCACCATTGGAGTGTCTTCTGACCCCATCTAGGTTTTCAAAGCTGTCAGTAGAGTAGCACTGGAGACAGCAAATCACCTCCTGAAAATGTCTTGGCTGATGTCCATTTCGGAATAGAGAAGTCAGAGAGGAGACTGCCAGGCTTGGGAGAGCATAAGAATTATTCCTGAAAGGGATCAAATACATATTTGGGGAAGAAAAAGTGAACAATTAGGAAACAGACATGATGTGTCACAGGAGATGACATAAACTATTGGGGTGAGTGGCACTAATAACTATGAAATCTGTTGCGCTAGCATATCTGAGTCGAGAGGCCTGGCAGTCTAGCATTCCATAGGCCTGAGATTCCAAAACAGTAGCAGCTAATCCCCATTCAATCCTCTTGAAATTTCATCCCTGCATAATCCACAATCTAGTCTCAAATGCTTTCCATCAACGTTTGACGTAGGAAGCTATAAATTATCCATGAATATTCAGGTTTGTATGAATGTACAGTATTTGCTGATTTCTTCAAAGACACCTTAATTCCAATAGCTGGAATTAATTCAGTACAAGGGTATTAATAACGTGAAGCTAAGCATGGGTGTGCTACAGTCCAGAGGTGAAGTCTGAAAGGTCATTTCAGGAATAGCATTATTAATTCTCAGTAAACTCATGAGGGAAATAAATGATTGGCTAATTATATCTTATTGGGGTAATAATTCACAGCTAAGTTGACATGCTTTTAAAAATCATATTATCTGAACCAGAGCTATTTATGTGTGTGTGTGTGTGCACGCAGTGTTTCAAGGTCCCAGAAGGAAAAATGTGTTAACCTGGTACTAGTTTATTGGGATAAAAAGTAAAGTTACCAATTTCTAAGTATTTAAGATAAACTTCTGTTTCAAATGTATGATTTTACTTTAATTTAATAATGAACTTCAGCATTTAAGGTTTTATTTCAAAACCAATATTTGAAGTGAGATGGGGAAAACATATAAAGTTTTAACTAGATTATACATAAATCATAATCACTGGCAATATAGAGGCATATTAATTCAATAATAATTATTTCTAGATTCCTGTTAGACTGTTATGTAATTATCATTTTTTTTGAAATTAAAACACAAGCAAAGAAGTCATTTTCAGTGATTCATCTTTGAACACATTATAACATCAAAAGCAAATTAAATGGGAGATTCTCAGTTTAAAAAGAAAGTGAATCACCACCATTGTAAAAACTTCAAAATCATATTCGCTTTACCAAATAATCTCGTCCAGAGAGTTAAACCCAAGACAAACAAAAACAACAAAAAAGAAAACTTGTTCAATAACTAATTTTGGTCAATCATTTTTCAGTTAAGCAATACTGATTACTTGCTCTCAGATTTATTTTGAAGGTTTCTGTTTATTTTAGAAACTAAATTTCAATGGGCTTGGGGTACAAAGGGAAGCTGAATTATAGTCCTCCCACTCCAGGCAGAATTTTTTTTTTTTTTTTTTCGGTACGCGGGCCTCTCACTATTGTGGCCTCTCCCGTTGTGGAGCACAGGCTCCGGACGCGCAGGCTCAGCGGCCATGGCTCACTGGCCCAGCCGCTCTGCGGCATGCAGGATCTTCCCAGACCGGGGCACGAACCCGTGTCCCCCGCATCGGCAGGCGGACTCTCAACCACTGTGCAACCAGGGAAGCCCCAGGCAGATATTTTTAAAATTACTCAGCTATGAAGAGTATTTAGGAAAAAGCCTTTCTATTTGGTTTTTCATTCCATTAGTTGAAATGTAGAAGTATAGATTATGGTCCATTGTTAAAATGTTGGGTTAGGAATAATTTTTTTCTAATTGTTATTTTTTTTTTAAATAAAGAGCTCAGTCATTCTATCATATATATACATATATGTTGCATTCTATAATTTGAAAGCTCATTTCTATATATATTATTATTTTAGCCTCACATTACCTCTTTGAGACTAAATAAGACATTGTAGACACTAGACTCCAGGTCTTCTATATACTGTCACTCTTTTCTTCTAATTAGATGACTTGATATGCTTGAAGATTATTTTCTATCGTCCGTTTTAGAGATCAAGGTAGGCAAAACCTTATTTTCACAGTTGTTATGAGATTTTCACAGTACTCATTTTCTTCTTAAAGTTGCAATTTATAGAAAAAAAATGAAATTATTTGGAACGATGCTATGTTGAATAACGTAAAATAGTGAATAAGGTTTAAAACTTGTGAATGATTATATATCAAATGAGTTAAGGAAATAAGAACGTCACTTAAGATACTCAGAGATGATGCTGAGAACAAACACTGTCTCTTGCTGATATATAGCTTTAGTTTTATTATAAGAAAATTTGCATTTGTAAAGAAAGGATTTTAAAAATAATGTATGTGAGTGATGCTTTATGGTTTATTTTTAAAAAGAAAATAAATCCATTTAGAACATAATCTAGCTGTGATCCCGAATCTGTAATGTTCTTATGATTTTGTTTTAAAAAATATGGGGAAGGAGTTGAGAACATTTTCTCTTTTCCTTCTTAACATGAACTACACCTTTTAAAACTTATTTTCAACTGTTTTTATTTTGATAATTTTGCCAGCCTAACATTCTTCTACCTACCCTTGCCCTATGTGTATTATTTCTTAATGCTTAAGTACTCTTAAAAGTTTTTGTTTTGTCTTAAGAGGAATATTTATTGCTCTGTTAGCTTAAAATTTGAATTTGGCAAAGGAGTAAAATCTCCAGGATATAAAGACACTCAAATTACCATTATCCAGAGATAGCCATTTGATTTTGATGTAGTCTTCATATATGTATTTTTCTGAATTGAGATAATATTGTACAGTATTTCATAACTTCTGTCATTTAAAACTGTTAAAGGTGAGAGGGAGACACAAGAGGGGGGAGATACAGGGATATATGTATAGCTGATTCACTTTGTTATAAAGCAGAAACTAACACACCATTGTAAAGCAATTATACTCCAATAAAGATGTTAAAAAAACTATTAAAAGTGAACATTTCCAAATATATCAGGATTTTTGATATATCACTACTTCAAGTAATCAATCTGAGGCATATCATTTCTTTGATTCAATAAATGGATAACAGAATCAATTTCAGAACATAACTTCTTCATATTTGTTACAGAAGTATCTATTATTTCTCACTGAATGGTCTTTCTCTTTTAAGTTTTAACTGAGTAAATCTTTTATGGATGTCTGATAAACAAAATACGAATAATGCCTTCACTCAGCAACCCGCTATAGAGGCAGTATGGTATTAATGGGGAGGATTTCAAAAGCAAAACTGTTATCAAGTTACTCCTCCTAGCACCTTATTCATCTGTAATTTTAGACATGGAAAAACTTCAAACTGTAAATTTCCTGTTAAATGGGCATAGCACTACCTATCTCAGTAGGTTTTTATAAAGAGTACATATCACTCTGACAGTGAAAACACTTTGTAAATATATTGAATATGCTTTATTGGGGTAAAACATCTATCCCCACTTCCTTCTAGTGGGTCTTTCTGTACTGCAGAGACTGGAAGACCAAAATCCATCACACCCAGTCTCTCTGGCACCTATGGGTCCTTCATAAAATGAGTTCCTCCAACAGAGATGCCAGATCCCAGGAAGTGGGAGTGAGCTGCAGACACCTCCTGCTTGCTTACACTCTTCTGCTGGTGGACATACTTGAGATGTGGCGTTAGAGATGTCAGGAGGAAACTGCACTGGAGAAGGCAGCTGATCTCTGGGGGCCAGTGTTCCAGCGCCAGTTTCCCCGGAGCTGTGAGAGTTCCTCTGGCAGTGACTTTTTTTAATCCTTGGAGCAGAATGGCAATGATGAATTTTTATAACTCAGTGGTTTCATCAGTGATTCCTGCTTCCCTGCCTTCCTGACTCTGGCAAGTCAGATATGGAGGCCCAGTCTTCAATCCACACCTTCAGTTCTTCCAAGGATTTTATATAATTCCTTGATTTGATTGCTTTCCTTCTTAAAGTACCTAGAGTGATTCCAACTGCGAAACTGAACTCTGACTAATACCATTAATTGTAAGCAATGCCAAAATGCTAGAGATCCAATGATTGACCACATATTTCTATTTTCTCTTAAATCTATCAGCTTGTGTTCCCATAAACTAAATTGTAGAATTGAGATCCTGAAGTATTCCTTGATTTTTTTCACATAATTCCTTTATTTTTAAATTTAGTTATTTATTGATTATTTGTTGATTATATGAGCAATCTCTCTCTCTCCTCATAACCCACATTTTGGGAGGCTTAAGAAGTTTCATTGAATTTCCTTCTTCCTTGGGAGTCACTGAAGGATTTTAATGATTTATGAAAGAATTCTCATTTCTAGGCTATAGTTGTAACCATCCCCCATTCATGTTATTAATTCCAAGGAAAATAAAACAGAGAGGATAGTTCCTGAAATATTTTTTGACATTCAACCAGGCTGAACTTTCCTCAGCCTGTACATTCTTAACAGGGTGAGAATTCTCAGATGACAACCCACAAGGACAATGAAGACAGGGAAGATTATTAACCTTGTCATGTGTGAGCTGGATTGAAATACACACTTGCCAGCATGTACAAACGAAGTGCAGCACAAAGTAAGATAGATTATTTAGAGTATCTGTCACTTTACAAATACAAAACACCTATAGATAATTTAAGCTGGATGTATTTCAAAGTACTGGCCATGCTTCTGGGCATCAGGTTATGGCTGGTAACTATATAAATATATATCATTTATTAAAGAAGAATTCATCAACATTGCCATTCTGTATGCTTAATAAACTAGCAGATGGTGTATGACAGTTTCCTCAAGGTGACATCAAAAACATTCCAAGGAACACTTTCTTGTTTACTTCAACACCAGTACATTAGAACTTTTCTTTTTTTTTTTTTGGCTGCATCGGGTCTTAGTTGCGGCATGCGGTATATTTGTTGAGGCACGGAGGATCTTTCGTTGCGGCACGTGGGCTCTTCGTTGTGGTGCGCGGGCTTTTCTCTATTTGTGGCATGTGGATTTTCCCTTCTCTAGTTGCGACGCCTGGGCTCCACAGCGCGTGAGCTCTGTAATTTGTGGCATGCGGGCTTAGTTGCCCTGTGCCATGTGGGATCTTAGTTCCCTGATCAGGGATCGAACCCTCATTGTACGGGAGATTCTTTACCACTGGACCACCAGGGAAGTCCCGAGAACATATTTTCATTTGCAAAATGACAAGAAAACCAGACATTTGATTGACTTTTTGTGCAGAGATAAGTAAATGTTCAGGACACATTTAAATTTGCCTCAATGATCTTGCATGAAATGTATTGAAAATTATAGAACAGAATTCTAAAAGCAAGAAAAAATGGTTAGAGTAGAAAAAAATTTGCTGATCATCATACTTTAATCTAACATGTTTTTTGCTTATCCAGAAATTGAGTCAGTTGAGTTTGAAGATAAGCTGAAGATGGATTTTAGATACTCTCTCTTTTTTTAAATTGGGTTATAGTTGTTTTATAATGTTGTGTTAGTTTCTACTGTACAGCAAAGTGGAGTTCCCTGTGCTATATAGTGGGTTCTTATTAGTTATCTATTTTATACGTATTAGTGTATATTTGTCAATAAGAAAACAAAAAAAGATACTCTCTTTTCTTCAGAGCAAGCTAGGACAGCATGCATACAGTAACTGTAGTACCTGTATCTTGATACGGTGTAATATGGTTAACTTGGGAAATGCTTAAATACTGCTATTAATACCAATATTTCATTAAGAACTGCTAGAACTAATAAAATAAAGCACCAGTACTAGAGATTTAATACAGTTTATGTACAAATTTATAAAATTTTTATAGATACTTTTATAAACATTTATAAAGCTTATATATAACATAGGTTTAATAACAAAAAATCAATATACATCATTATTAATATTATATAATCAATATACATTATAAATGATTAGTAGGTAAGACTAATAAAAGTTTCATTAAAAATAAACACTATATAAAACGAGGACAGTGTAATCATGATATATTAAAAATTGAATATTATTTATTTTTTAATCAACATGAATCAGTGTCATAGTTGAATAATAGCTTATTTTTATCAAAAAAAAATCCAGTTCTGAGTTTAAACTAGTTAGGGATGAGGTGGGTATACTGAGTTTTTTTTTTTTTTAATTTTTATTTTTCTGAGTTTGTTTTTAACCGATCAAAATGTTTCCCTCTGTCACCTTCTTCAACAATCTGGTCTCTCATTTGATAAATTTATGAAGTGTTTTTTGAACAACTTATTGTTTTTGAAGAGGCTGTAAAATTTTATTAGTGTCAGCTGAGTTTGTATTTTTCAAATAAAACGTTTTGGGTTTGCGATCTCCTTTAGTTTTATTATCCATTGACGGAGATTTTGGTGCACTGTCCTGTTCACATTTATATTTCACTTGTTCTGAAACTCTTTGGACTAGAAAAGGATTTTTCTTGCATCTGACTCTTGATAACACCATAAGATGCTTGCTCATTGAGATTTACACTTGTACCAGTTAGCCTAGACATACAAATGTCCCCATGTTTTTTTTTTAAACAAATTAAGTCCTTGACTTAAAATGAGTCACCCAAACTTAAATGACTCAGATGTCAACTTTTTTAAATCCAGAAATAGTAGTATTCCACTGACAAAACGGTTGGTGTACTAAACTTGAAAGCGGTTTAAAATGAAGCGCCTGTGTATTTTGCAAAGGATAAACTCTGCCAATGATTAACGCTCACCATTGCAATCACCACCATAATATAACGTGACCCGGTGCCAGGTACTTTCACATTCATTATCTCAGTTAGGTTTCAGGCAGTGGAATAACAAGGGCAGAACAGGGATGAAGGAGTGCATTGCACAGGAATATTGCAAAAACAAGAATAAAACTGACTAAAGTCGGTCTGCTTTTTATTATCACCAGGCATCAGCATCTCCAAACAATGTCAGTGCTAAAGTACTCCTGCCAGAAAAAGATCTCTTGGTCTAAATTCTAAACAATAGCTGTGGTAACTATTGTGTTTCGATAATTGTGTGCAAGCTACAAACTGGCACATTTTTAAATTAGTTACCCTTCAATGAACATTGTTTTATAAATGGAAGCAACTCTGGAAAATTCTTTGGATATAGTTGCCTCCCCCCACACAAGTGCACGCACACACACACACACATACACACACAGACTCAGGTACACAGTTTCATTCTCGTAGTTTAAGTTTGTAGCAGTTTAGTCTCATTTGAGTTTTCTTTGGGAGGAGTTCCTCCTATAACTCCTATGATAGCACATGTTCCTATATTTAAACAGTGGGTCAAAATAAATGATGAGAGCATACTGAAAATATGAAGAAATAGAACTCAATTTACTTTAATTCTAGCATTCTATGTTACCGCTTATAGATTTCACTTATTTAAACTTTAAAACAGTGGAAAAGTATGAAATTCAAAGTGGAATTTTTTTTATTGAGGTATAATTGACATATTACATTAGCTTCAGGTGTATAACATAACGATTCCATATTTGTATATATTGTGAAATAATTACCATGATAAGTCTATTTCACATCCATCAGTCACCCTAATAGTCATAAAATTTATTTTCTTGTGATGAGAACTTTTAAGATATACTCTCTTAGCAAGTTTCAAATATGCAATACAGTATTATTAACTATAGTCACCATGCTGTAGCTATATGACTTTTATTTTATAACTGAAAATTTATACCTTTTGACTACCTTCAGCCATTTTGCACACACCCCCCATACCTTGCCTCTGGTAATCACCAATCTGTTCTGTGTATCTATAAACTCTTCTTGTTTTTTTGTTTGTTTTTAGATTACACATATAACAGAGTTCATATGTTACTTGTCTTTCTCCATTTGACGTATTTCACTCAACATAATGTCCTCAAGGTCATCCACCTTGTTGCACATGGCAAGATTTCCTTCTTTTTTATGGCTAATAATATTCCACTGTATATAAATACCACGTCTTCTTTACACATTCCTCTATTGATGGACACTTAGATTGTTTCCATGTCTTGTCTATTAGAAATAATGCTGCAATAAACATGAGGGTGCCTATAGTTTTTCAAATTAGTGTTTTCATTTTCTTTAGGTAAGAACCCATAAATGGAATTGCTGGATCATGTGGTAGTTCTATTCTTAATTTTTTGAGTAACATCCATACTGTTTTTCATAGCAGTTGCACCAGTTTACATTCCTACCAATTGTGCACAAATGTTCCCTTTTTTCCACATCCTCACCAATGCTTGTTATTTCTTGTCTTTTTGATAATAGTCATTGTAACATGAGGTGATATCTCATTGTGCTTTTGATTTGCAGTCCCCTGATGATTAGTGATGTTGAGCACAAATTTTATATGCCTGTTGGCCATCTGTATGTATTCTTTGGAAAAATGTCTATTCATATCCTCTGTCCATTTTTAAATCAGATTATTCGCTATTGAGTTGCATATATTCTTTATTTATTTTAGATATTAGCTCCTTATCAGATATATGATTTGCAAATACCTTCTCCTGTTCAGGGGGTTATCTTTTCATTTTGTTAATGGTTTCCTACACTGTATAATAAGTTTTTCAGTTTGATATAGTCCCATTTGTTTATTTTTGCTTTTGTTACCTTTGCTTTTGGTGTCTAATCCAAACAATCATCTCCAAAACTTATGTCGAGGAGCTTACCACCTCCTTTTTCTTCTAGGAGTTTTATGGTTTCAGGTCTTACATTCAAGTCTTTAATCCAGTTTGAGTTAACTTTAGTGTATGGTGTAAGATAGTAGTCAGGTTGCATTCTTTTGCATATAAGTTTTCTCAACACCATTTACTGAAGAGACTATCCTTTCCCTCTTGCATGTTCTTGGCTCCTTTGTCATGGTCTATATGATTACTTGTAGTTTTTACTTGTATTTAAACATTAAAACAGTGGAAAAACATGAACTTCAAAGTGTGGTATATTTACTTGATAAATACCTATTTTAGTTTATATGAAATATTTTACTAAATCTAAATATTAATAAAATTAAAATTTGTTCTTTTTATTTAATTATTTTAAAACTAAAGAATAAATCAAAAAACAGAAACTAATATTATTATATAATGTAATATTATTATATTATTCATTATGGTTTCCTTTTTCCTCCCAAAATACATTAATGAAACTGAAAGTATTAAGTAAATAATTTGTCCTGTTTATACTGTAATTTTTATGCTAATTAAAAAATTGGCATGTTCATATGTCTCATAAAATAAAAAAAAATTCTTTGTCTGCATTTTTTTTCTGGCTATTATTATGGGCTTGGGGAGCGAGTAAAAGAATTTCAAAAATTTGACTGAACACTTATTTTATGTAAGGTAATTTGTGGAAGAATAAGAATTGAGACTTCTGGTGCCTTGACAGCTGGGACCATATATTATAGTCATCTTCTTACTAAAACATAGTTAAGATATACAATATTACCCTTATTTTTTTGGAGCCTACAGTGTTATTGGAAATGGTAACTATGTACAAACAGCTATGATAAAATGAAATACCTGATTTTTTTTAACAGAACCGATAAGAATTATTTTGCTTTATTGTAATCGACTGTTCTGGAAAACGAGGATTTCCTCTCGTTCACAGTTCCCTTCAGTGTATCTACCTTTTCTTTTTCTTCTTCTTCTTTTTTTTTTTTTTTAAATCTCTTTAGTCTGTTTTCTCTCTGAAGATGGTCCTTTGAGAATTTGGAAGTACTTAGTGCAGATGACAATTCGTTTTGTATTGGCTATTCAATTCCAAGTAGCATTTCCAGGAACAAAATATTCTTCTTCTGGAGTGGACTATTAGTGCCTGTCAATGATGAATAAGTCTTTATTTTCTGTTTTAATTTAATTTTTATTTTATATGGGAGTATAAAAGTATCTGATTACTGCAGACAAATACTGCAGAATTTCAGAAGAGAGAGAAAGAGAGATCTTGTGATTAGGGTACTCACAACACATGTCATGGATGATTATTTAAGCTGCACCTTGAATAACTTATAAAAAAATGTATGATGAAGAAAAAGCTTTATCAGGGAAGGATAATGAGTTTGGGTGTGGATATGTTGAGTCACAGGAGACTCTTCAGTCCTGATCATGAATAGGGGTCTATGGGTATCTTTTGTCAGGTATCTTAAGTTCTAGCGAATTGGATATTTAGATAGAACCCATAAGCATTTTTTCTGACACATCTAATATAATGGACAATTTATTCAGCATTCCTTCACTTAGAAAGTATAGACTATTATAGAACTTGAATACCGAATGCACAACAATATGGCATAGGGTTTTTTTGGGTTTTGTTTGTTTGTTTTCTACAATAGCTGATTTACAATATTGTGTTAGTTTCAGATGTATGACAAAGTGATTCAGAATATATATATATATTCTTTTTCATATTCTTTTTTATTATAGGTTATTACAAGATATTGAATATAGTTCCCTGTGATATACAATAAATCCTTGTTGTTTATGGTTTTGCTTTTTTTAAGTGGGTTTAGCTTGTTGTATCATTCTCTGTATAAAAATATGCAGAACTTCATTCTTCTTTTGGGAAGGTACCATGGAAAGGGGATCAGAGATTTAAGGGGCAGAAGCCACCCTCAGAGCTATGGTCATTGCAAATCCTTTTTATCACTGGAGAGCCTCCCAATGAGAAGAGATGGCAACAAACTGAGGAGTGTGACTGACTGTAGGCAGCATCATATTCTCTCATTTGTGACTTACATCTCTTTTGAGATCTAGAACTGGGCTTCTGTTGTTAGATCTGAGTAGCAGTTTATTTAAATTTAAAATTTGTGTAGGGAAGGTTTTTAGCCTATTCTACCTAAATACGTACATAGTTAAAAAACTAGTATTTTCTTTCCAAGCAAAGATGAAAATAAATATATACTTACAGTATTCTTTATTCTGCCAGTTGTTATGATTAACAAGCAGTTTATTTTTTGGAATCCAATTTACAATCATTTTTCTGTTATTATTGTTAATATTATTTTATTTCTAGTTATCACAATTATTCAGGTTCAGTTTTGGTAAAATAGTCAAGACACTGACACCAAAGCCATAGGTCCAATCTGCACACTTTGTTCCTCTGGTCCCTATGATTGTGGTTATTTTTGAAGTTGGACACCTTTATAAAAGCGTACCTCTTCCATAAACCTCTGAACCAGTACTTCCCATAGCCTTATTCTTACTTCTAGAACTGTAAGATTCTTGAAGGCATTTGAATATGTGACTTCTTAAAGTTACTCTGTTGGTTTTCAATAATAAGTTGCCTATTTTACTAACAATATTAATAAGACCATATTAAAGGAGTCTTGGTAAAGCTACTGACTATGCCTCGCATCTCTCTGGGCATGAAGATCTTGGCAGTGCAAAGAGTTAAGGAATTTACTCGCAAAGAACAATGATTTTCCTCCCTTTTATTTTGGACAGTTAAAAACAAAATAGTAGGGACTTAAAACAATCAATATTCAAAACCTGAGGTAGCCACTGCTAGTTCAGCTGACACTCAGAAATCAGACAGAAATATCTTCTTGTTAGTCAAAACTGAATCTGCTGTCTTATATTTGTGGGACTTGAGATCTAGCATGGCTACCTTTATCTATACATGTCTATGGATAAGTCACATCACCTACCAGAACTCCAGTTTTATCTGTAAAAGGGAGATGAAGAATTTCCATCTCACTTGGCTGTTGGAGGTCTTAAATGAGCTAACATGAGAAGGTGATTAATTCTTACTAGTCACTCAATTAGAAAACATTCAAAATATGTCATCATAATACAAGTTAAGTTATTTTAAAATGCAACTGAGTTATTTTGAAACCTCAAATTGATTTAAAACTTCCATTTGTATAATTTAATTTAAATAAGATAATGGCTCTTTAAACATTACTATAACTTTTCATAAAATTATCTACTTTTTTCATTTTTGGCACTAGGTTCAATTAAAATTTCATTTGGCATTTGAAAAAATCGAGGTATGAAAGTTCTCTACATTGAATTTGTGAGATGAAAAATTTTGTATTAAAAAGTCTTCAATATTGCCAAATATTTATTTTGAAACAATCTTCCATTTTAATTTCCCTCTTTTAAAAAACAGTTTATTTTCTTAAATCATTTTGTGGTTAGTTTGCTTTGAACATACTTCAGATTTTTCACAATTTATGTATGGAAAAACAAGTTTTCCCATGTCTAGTTGATATTTGATTCACAGAGAATCTAATTATAAAGTGGTCCCCTTTTTAACATCTTTAAATTTAAACATACCAGTTGAAATGGGGTAACAGATATAATTATCCAGATAACTTCATCCTTCCCTATCCTTCAAAGTAACAAAGACATACTTTTACCTAGATTTTGAATATTTGAACAAAATGTTTTGTGGTCCAAATCCTTGGATAATTGCATCGATTTTTAGTGTAGGAGGGAACCTGAGGGAAAAGTAAAGTAAAGAACCTGTTGATACACTCCAAAAATAACTTAAAATTTGTAGAATATAATTGCTTTACTCTAACTTATAGCTCTTGGGAATATAAATTCTTACTACTGCTTGTGGAGAACATTTTGGCAATACTTATCAAAATGTAAAATGTACATGCTTTTTGATTTAAAAATTCTACTTCAAGGCATTTATTCTATAGATAAACCCTCCCATATAAAATAATGTATGTACAAAGATACTCATTATAACACTGTTCATAAAAGCAAAAGTTTAGAATCAACTTAAATGTTCATCAATATGGTTTTGGTTAAGAAATCATTGGCTACATATGTCTTATTAAGAGAATTAGTTTGGTACTAGTTAGGAGTACAAGCCCTGGAGCTGCACAGCTTGGGTTCTCATCTTGGCTCCATCATTTATTGCTGTGTGGACAAGTCATTTAGCTTCTGTTTGCTTCCATTTCTGCTTCTTTAAAATAGGATAGCAATAGTACCTACTTCATTGGATTTTTTTGAGGGCCAAATGATTGCAGAGGGTTAAATATGTGCAGAATTTAGCACAGTGCCAGGACACAGGAAGCACTCAACACATAGCAGCAGATCCTCTGCTTGGCTGAAAAATCTGTTTCAGGTGGAAAGAAATAATGATACATGAGTAATAAGTGCTATCATAGCACAGAGAAGGGACAATTAATGTTGTCTGAGATGTAAACACATACATGCTAATGCAGATGATCCTACAAAGTAGATTATTTACATGTAGATTATGGGCGGGGGAGGGGTTAAAACAATCTGGATTATGGGCGGGGGAGGGTTTAAAACAATCTGTTTGGATTTCTGAAACATCAGGAAAAGGTAGGATTGCACCAACCCAGGTCGGTCCTTGACTGTGTATCCTAAGATTCTCATAGCATATTTTATTTCTTTAACATTTTTGAAGTCTAATAGTTGGGTTTTGGGAATTGATTTTGGCAATAATTATTTTTGCTTAGTGGAATATGGGAAAGGTTTACTGATGGTATAAGGAAAAAAAAAGGACAATTTGTAGTTTTACAACTCACAGAATCATTTTTTTCCCTTTCCTTATACCTGCATAATTAGACTTTCAAGTCTTTAAGGGTATAAAGATTTTCAAACATAGTACCCTGAATGCAGAAAAAACAAAATATTAAGCATAATAGCTGTGAGTAAATGCAAACATCTCATCTCTGGTAGAGATTCTTAAATTTTTTTGTGTGAAGAAATTCCTGAAGGGGAAATAGGTACTTGAAGCTTTAAAAGAGCAGACATTGTTTCTTCCTTGTTTCTCCTTTCTTAAGTCAATCAATAATTTAATGAACATAAAGACATAGAAAGGGAAATGCCAACTTTAAGGAAATGATGAAACCATTTAGCCCCGTAACTTAGTATATATGTATGAAGTAGGGCAACCAGGGGCAGGAAAAATTTGATCAAGGTTAAGAAGACAGCAAGAAATAAAGATATTGTATTATGAAATTATTACTTGGTTTCAGAAAAGAGAAAGGGGAACAAAGGCAATGTCTGCTTTTTAAAAATTGAAAGCCTCCAATTATCTTGAGGAGCCCCTCTCCAGAAAAAGTTCAGTGGTCTCTGCTGTTAATATTGGCAGTTATTCCCATTATGTGTAATTGTTTTTATTTTGTTGTGGAGTCAGGTGAGTATAGTTCTCCAAAATGAATGACTTATTGTTCGTACCAAGTAATTTTCTGCAGCTTCTTTGAAGCTTGTTTAAAGAGATGCTATCTTTTCGGCATCTTTGTGGTAGCCTTAGTGTTTATAGTATAAATCTTTAACATATCTTTAAATCTTTAACATAATCTAGCTTAGAGCAGTATTATACCACTTCATATGCAATATAACTTCACAATAGTATATTTCCATTTCTCCTCTCCCAGGCTTTGCACTACTGTCATACATTTTGCTTTTCTACCTTAATGGAACGCCATACTACATAAAACATTTAATGGAATAACTTGCAACAGTTAAAAAAAAAATGAGGAACCACTTTATGAATTATATGGGATATGTTCCAAAATGTACTGTCAAATGAAAAAAGTGAAGAACAATATGTTGCCTCCGTGTGCGCATGTGTGTGTGTACACAGATGTATTTACATATATGCTTACAGAGAAAAAGCTATCTTGGAAAAAGTTGTAACAGTTCAGTAACTGGTCATAGTTCCTGTGGGGAGAGGAATTGGAGAACTTGCATCTTTTGCATTTGCTACCTCACTTATGCATTATCTAGTAAAACAAATAAATATGTAAATAAATAAATGGAGGTAGTTGGAGAGGGTCGACACTGGACTGGGAAACATTACTAGAAATCTCTGCCATCAGACCCTTGACTGTATCAGTAACTGAGTCATGAGAATTTTAGATGGGGAACAGAGGAGGAGGGGCAGATATGAAGTACTGAAGAATGAGTTTGGTTTTATGAGTATTAATTTGAAAACATAACTTCAGAGAAGTGAATTTAGAGCATAAAAATGAGAAAGGAACGGGTTTGAGATAAATATTTTAAATTCACTTATATGTAGATATTAATTGAAGCATGACATTGACATGTTCACCTAGACTGAGTGTGTAGTGAGGAAGGAAGAAAGAAAAAGATGGAATTCTGCGGCCGGTAAAATAAGAGATGCTATATGAAAGAGAGATGGAAGGGAAATAAAATTCTGCGAAGAATTAAGAGAGGCTGTGATGTAAAAGAAACACAGGGAATGTGAATAACGTGAAGACTAAAAATAGAAGCCAATTTAGGGATTAGGAGATAGTACATGGCAGAGATTTTTGACCTGCATCTACTATTTCTAGGTCCATAATTCTATAACGTCTAAAATATGTAATGTATTATATATATATATTTTGGTTTTTTTTTTTTGGTTGGATCACTTGGTGGCCTACATACCTTGTTGCTCTGGGACAGATCCTGCCTGTGAGGACCACTTCTTACCCTTCCAGTAAGCATCTGGTGGAAATGCCAGTGGCCACTGGTTTACCAGCCTCCCGTCTGCTGGATTTGCAGATTAATTTACTGCCCATCCTTTTTCTGCTCTCATTTGACATCTCATAAAATCCCATAGGTGGGATTTTAAAGTCTGTATTGATTGTTAAAAATATATATATATTTCAAACTTTCATAGATACAAGATATATATTTTATATATAGTATATATAATATATACATGTTAGTGTATGTGTGTATATATAGATTCCTTTTATACCTTCAACTTAGGACCAGGATACTGTAAAAAAAATCATCTCTGTTTATTTCTTATCCATGAACATGTTGTGAGACTGTGGTCAGGGGCATGACCAGGAGTGTCATTCAGCTGGAAAATACTGAAAGCTGAAAACAAGTGATAGGTTCTGAAGTCAGGTTCTACAACAGGAATAATTTGAACCTTTTAAAGATATCCATAATGATTGTTATCTGGGTCAACTAGAAAATATATATTTGCCAAAGGTCTGCTATAACCTAAGAATTCAGCATGATATCCCTCACTCATTTTCTCCACCACTGCACCTCAAGATAAATGGGCTTTGTCCTGTGGTGTAACCTTTCTTTTTCTGCAAAAAGGAGAAGACATGGCAGAGAACATGAGTTAGCTACTTGTGCAAATTGAAATCATTGATTTTCACTGGAATGAATCTGGCTTGTTCTCTACAGATTGCCTAAATAAAGAGTGGGAAGCCGAAAGACCTCTGCCTTTTAGTATTTATTTGGTTAAGGCTTGAAGATAACGTTGACCTCAACATTAAAACCTAAGATTAAAATCTTTACAAACCACAATTTGATTAAGGCCAGAAAGTGACTAAAATAAATGATTGTACTGAGATTGTGTATATTCCCTAGAGACTAAATTTGTCAGAAATAAGAAAGCTGCCTAGCCTATTTTTAAAGAACCAAATCGCATTTCTGTACTTTTTAGTGTATCTTAGCAACCCACAGAGCCGAATATGTATGCCTGGGCAGAGAGAAGATTCATACTCCTATATGCTACATTTTATGAAATGTTAAAATTCATGATTTTCTATTACATTTCCGGATGAGATAGTCCCTCTCCAAAATATAAGAAAGCCATTTAATTGTATTATATTTCATGGAGAAAAGGTACTCTGAGGTTTTCTTTGGTTTACAAAATTTACATAGTATTTTAGAGGGATGAATCAAAGATTTTACTGCGGAGTTTGTACAAAGTTTTTACTACAGGACTTTATATAATTATGGAGTCTAAGCAGGCATCTGCAAAGATGAGAATGTCTTTATTGCTTATCTAACTCTATCCTCAGAGATAACAATTTTTAGGGAAATTAAGTATCTTGGAATAAACATTACATGTGTTTACTCACTGATAGAAATCAACTCATTATATATTTATTGAGCATCTACTGTGTGCCATGCACTGTGCAAAGAACTAAAGAAATCCAGATAAAGAATGGTAGTTTTGTCTCAGTGCACTGACATTCTACGGGAGAAAACAAACTAAAAAAGAAAAAAATTGTACAATGTAATGAGAGGAATGGTAAAAGATGTGACCTGGGATATTGCATCCATTGAAGTACAAGCAAAATAGATATACAGGCCTATAAAAACAAAAAACAAAAAACAAACTTGTTCAGGGAATACACATTTAGAGCTAATTCCCCCTAAACACTTACAGCACATAAACATTTTACATGTAAGAGAGGATAAAAAATGCCACACTTATCTTGAATTCTACTTAATTGATATTTGAGTAATATTTCCCCCTTGTAGTTTGCTTGTAGAGTTATCATTGATATTACAGTGTATTCTTTGCTTTACCTTGGTCATAAAATGTGCCAAATTATGTTATAAAAATATTTTTGTCCCATGGGAGAACAAAATATATACCTGAGATCTAGAAGCTCTTTTTTAATGATGAACTCAGAGTCATAAAATACATTTACCTGATGCCTTTTTCTATAGTTTAAATAGTTGTCTTGGTCTCCTTGATAAAAATAATGTGGCTGAACTCTTTTTTTTTTTCCAGAATTTTTTTTGGTTTTAAAAACTCTGTCTAGGGTATGAGGTATTGATCTAAGCAAACCACTTTCCTTCCTCCAGATCTTTTATCATCATTCATAAATTATTCTTAAAACATTTTCATAATAGTTTTTTAATATTTTCTCAGAAAACCCTTGTATTATAAATATTAAAAGAATAAATTATCCAGCCAAAAGCGTTTAATAAACCACTTCCATGTTTCCCAATATATTGTTTACTTTTCTTTGCCATGGAACAAAGAAGGATAAATATGAGTAGTTGAGAACCGTCAAAGTGACATGGTGCAAATCATGTATAATCCTAAAAATTAGTCCAATCCATGTATAATACTAATAACTACAGCAAGTCATGAATAAGATTAATCATTGATTTTATAAGGTTTTACTATGTCACAAGTAATGTTTTCTCTGTTGCTTCCTGCAGTAAATAGAAAGCTGGGTGCTCCATTAATACTTTTGCTCCAATGATCTGAGCTTTCGTATGTATTCCATTTTCTCCTTGTGTCATTGTAGACGGTAAGTTTAGGGTTTAAAGTTTTAGGTCTCCATCCACTGTTGTTTCATAGAGAGGGTGGCTCACTTTTACATCATTCCCTCTAGACAGCTTTTCATCTACTAAAAAGCAAGGCTCCAGACAAATCTCTCTCAGATCTGTCCTTTCTTTTCTATTTCCACTTCTGCCACATCCACTGCCTTGGTTTAGACCATCTTCTCTATCTGGACTGGTCCATTTGTCTCCCACCTCTACACTTGCTCGATGTTTTTCTTCTGGCATCGGAAGCAAACAAGACATTCTCAAACCTAATACGAATCTTTCATTTAAAAAAGAGGTCTGCATTTCTCTCAAGCTACTTTCGCAGGATCCCTGACAGCTTCCTTGAACAGGAAGAGATAAGAGGTGTTTCTGGCAATGATCGGCCAGCTTTGCTTTAGAAATTCTTCCGTTACCATTGCATTAATGGATTTGAACAAAGTGTGGCTGAAGGAAGTTGTAGGGAGGAAGGAAAAGGCAGCCCAGTCTCTGGAGATAAACCCTCAGGAAGGACAGCTTATTACAGTATCGAAGAGTCCAGGTTTGTAGACAGAGACATGTAGAGTTTCTGTTGTGTCCATGAGAAAAGGAAGAAGAGAGGACTGCAATTCTATCAAAGCAAGCATGGGGCCAGGCCTGTGACGCTGTGTGTCACAAGAGGCTGAGCTAGAGGGAACAGATAATGGAGTTTCACATCTGTACTTTGATCCCAGCTAATTTAAATGGCACTTAGATATGGGATAACAAAAAGAGGAAGTGAAATCTACCAAACTAACAAACTTAGTTCTAACCTTGGGAATCCCTTAGTACATTGGGGTAACCATACTTCCTGGGTATGGTTGTTAGCGGGAGTGGTAACCCACATTCTCCCTCTCTCTTCCTCTCATGTTTGTCTTCCTCTCTCCATCTCTCTTTTTCTTTCTCTTTCATTTATTTTTATTAGGTAGACATTAAATACTCTTTACGCTACTCATAATAGGTAAATTATAACAATACAGATGCTCATAAACCCACCATCCCATTAAATATAGAGTATATTGCATAATTTTTAGTTTCTTGTGTGCTTACCTCCATAGAGGTAACAGCTGTAAGAATCATGTTTACCGTTCTCATGCTTTTCTTTGTAGCTTTCCCACATGTTCGTAACCCTAAACACTAAGTTCTAAACTATGTTTATTTCAACACTTTTCAATTTTTTGTAGTGAAATCACGCTGTATGCCTTCTTCTACAGTTTCCTCTTTTCTCTCCAACTTATATTCTTAAAATGCATTTTTGTTGTTGCTTGTTACTATTTTATCTTCATTGTTAGATGGAATTGTGTTGTGGTAGATATTTGGGTTGCTTCTAGTTTTGTTTTGTTTTGTTTGTTTGTTTGCTATTACAAATAGAGTTTCTGGGAGTACTTTGGTACATATTTCTTGGTTCATATATAGAAAAGTTTCTCTAGGGTAGGAGTGCAATTGCTTTGCCACACGTAGGATAAATACATCTTCAACTTTAGATACAGCCAAATTGTTTCCAAAGTGACAATATAGCCTTACACTCCCACCTGCAATGCATAAATGTTTGGTGTTTCATGTACTTGATAACACTTGACATTCTCAGTCTTTACAATTTCCAGTCAGGTAAATATGAAATGATATCCCACTGTGGACTTTTTCTGAATAGTAATGAGGTTGAATATCCTTTATATATTCATTGATCCTTGAGATTTTCTTTTCTCTGAAGTGTCTTTTAACTCTTTTCCTCATTTTTCCACAGAGTTTCTTGTCTTTTTCAATTTGCGTTGCAAGAGATCTCTGCCATGGAAATGTATTTGCTGTAAATATCTTCTCCCAGGCTGTGATTTTTATTTTTACTCTCTTTGCAGCATTGTTTGGTGAACAGACATTCTAGGATTTAATGCAGTCAAATTTATCGACAATTTTATGTACTTTCTTTTCTTGGTTAATAAATCCCTCTATATCGTAAATATATTTTTCATATTATTTTCTAAGTCTTACAGTCTTTCTTTAGTATACTTTTTATTTTGGAATAATTTTAGGTTTACATAAAGGTTTCAACAACAGTACAGAGTTCCCATATATTCTTCCCTCAGTTCCATCCTTTGTTAGCATCTTGCATTACAATAGTACACTTGTCAAAACCAAGAAACTAGGCTTCCCTGGTGGTGCAGTGGTTGAGAGTCCGTCTGACGATGCAGTGGACACGGGTTCGTGCCCCAGTCTGGGAAGATCCCACATGACGCGGAGCGGCTGGGCCCGTGAGCCATGGCCGCTGAGCCTGCGCGTCCGGAACCTGTGCTCCGCAACGTGAGGGGCCGCAGCGGTGAGAAGCCCGTGTACCGCAAAAAAAAAAAAAAAAAAGTCTAAGAAACCAACATTAGTACATTGCTGTTAATTGAACTCTGATTTTATTTGGGTTTCACCAGTTTTTCACCTTTCTATTCCAGGATCCAGTCCTGGGTAAGATTGCATTTCTTTGTCACTTCTGCTAATTTGTGACAATTTCTCAGTCTTTTCTCATTTTTCTTGACCTTCACAATCTTAAGGAGTACTGGCCAGGTAACTGTAGAAAGTCCTTGAATCTAAATTTTCAGATGTTTTTTCTCATGATCAGAATGGGGTTAAGGGTGTTTTGAAAAAAAATACTACACAAGTGATATTCTCATCCCAGAATATCAAGGGGTGCATGATATCTACAAGACATCACTGGGAATGTTAACTTTAATCTTCTGTAAGAAAGATTTGTCTCCTCTTCCCAATATATTTATTTATGCAACCATTTATCTTTATTCATGTATATATTTATGTACATTTAGTATATATTCATGTATATTTATTTTGTACTTTGGTTTAGTCTTGCAGTTTTTCATTTACATTTAAGTCTTTTGTCTACTTGGAATTGGTATTTCAATATGGTGTGAGGTAAGGGACCAGTTTTATTCTTTTATATACAGATAACTAACTGTCTCAGCAGCTTAATAGAAAAATTCATCCCTTACCCTCCCACATACACACACTTATCTGCAATGCCAGTCTATTCATAAAAAGGTTCTGTTTAAAAAATTATTGTCAATCTAACATTTAAAAAATTATTTGATTTAGTTTTGGTAGATTGAATTTTTTTAATTTGAATTTTTTTGTGATCTTTGTCTATTTGGTATGTTGTGTATTCCTTGTGATGTTAAAAACAGTTTATAGCATGCATCAATTAAAAATCTTTTAAGAATAGTTGGAACTTCTTTAAAAGCCAAAGCAAAACATTCAAGGTAATAGTAACAACGGTTGATTAGATGCTTACTGTAGGCCCTGTAATAAAGATTTACCTATAATCTTTCATGTTGTTCTCACATCATTTTTGCAATATAGGTGCTTTCCAGATTGCACAGATGAGAAAACTGAGGTTCACAGAGGACAAGTAATGTACTCCAAGTCACAGCTAATCAGTGGTAAAGCCAGATTCAAACCTGGTTTTGACTTCAAAGTTTACAGTTGATTTCTTCCAGTAAGGACTCTGCTTGCTTTACAACTTAATCCTTTTGACTCAAACCAATTTTCATTGAATCCTTAGTGTAAACACTCCAAGAAACATTTACTATTAAGGTAAGTTGTGCTATATCTGCCTCAGCTAATATTGGTTAGGAACAAAAGTAGTTTCAAACTGAAATGGATGCATAATTTCAAAACCAAACGAACTCAATTGTTTATAGAAATATTAACTTGTGCTTGAGAGAGAAAATGTGACCACTTATAAATGAATCTATTAGAAAGAATCAAAGTTACAAACCTACTTAAGCTTTTAAGATTATTTTTAGGGAAAGCAATAAACTAAGAGAAACCAGCAAGTTCACCTTGCTATTAAAACCATGGAGAATTAAGGTAAGACTGGAAAAAGAAGATTGGAAACTAATTTATAAGAGCAATTTAACATCTTCAAGGTAATAAGAAATATGTAATCCTTTGAGAGATGTTTGATTTTAAAATTTGCTCTGCAGAGCACATTTTATTTTAAAAGGAGCCGTAAAATTTTTAGGTAAAGTGATATAATTCCTGGCCAAGGATCTGTGCTGCTGATAAATCCCATAAATAGCAAAAATCTGATTGGAAATCCAAATTCTCATAGAAAATAGGGACATGCAGAAAAAAATTGAAATGTGGTTACTGAAAATGGACCTAGAGAGTATTACTCAGTGAAATAAGTCAGATGGAGAAAGGCAAATACAGTATGGTATCACTGTTATCTAGAATCTAAAAAGTAATACAAATGAATGTATATGCAAAACAGGAACAGACTCACAGATACAGAAAAAAAGCCTATGGTTACCAAAGGGGAGAGGGAAAGGGAGAGGGACAAATTAGGGTATGGGATTAATCGATACAAACTACTATGTATAAAATAGATAAGCAAAAAAGATATACTGTATAGCACACGGAATTATAGCCATTATCTTGTAATAACCTATAATGGAGTATAATCTGCAAAATTACTGAAACACTATGCTGTATACCTAAAACTAACATAATATTGTAGATCAATTATACTTCAATTAAAAAAAAAAAGAGTATTAGAAGGCACTGGCTTCCAAAAGAAACCAGAGTAGACAGGGTTAGAACATTCTGCCAATAGGTAGCTGCTCTTAGGAAGCACTTTCCTCAATTGTTCAGGAAACACTGCAATGACTTTCTTCTGGACAGCCATATTCTTTCCCCAAAGTTTTGTGTTATGCAGATTTATGCAGATTATGCATCTTTGTAAACTAACAAACCACTTTCACTGGTTTAGAATTTTGTGCATTGTATGTCTATTTCTATAATTCTTTCTTTTCAGGCTATTAACTAAACCATACAGATGTTAAAAATTATATATTTTTAAAATTTCAACATAAAATTTAGAATTGTTACACAAACTTCAGCAAATTGTCAAACTAAGGATGCTAAAATCACAGATAGTAAGATGTTACTGTATTCACCCTTATCCCCAAAGTCATATGAAATTTTTTGAAAAAGCATGGCGTGAACGTATTTTCAACATATGGAGTAATACAGTTTATTTATAAAAATGAATGCATTTGAAACCTAGCATCACCATGATGCATTCACAGGAAGGAAATAATAATTAAAGATCAGAAAAACATGTATTAGGTCTGAACTTTGTATTAATAACTACATTTTTCCAATTCATGTTTTTATTTTTGGCTGCTAAGTAGACAAGTTTCAGTGTTACAAATATTATATCAAAAAGCATTATCATTCTATTACATAAGTGGTTCTTGCATTTGTTTTTGGACACATGGCTACTGCATTTTTTTAACTAATTAAAGAATGTATACTCTTTAATTAGACCTTTAAAAATAGTTTGTTACCCAAAATGTCTCCTATGTTAAAAAAGAATATTGGTCTTAATTTCTTATGATGCATGTACATTTATATTTCTTTGTTTAATACTATTTCTGTGACTTCCCTTTACGTCCCCTTTAACAAACACTTCCCTTGTCACATCCTAGCCAAGAACAAAAAAGACCATACTCATAACATTGCGGTCTATAATTTTGGTTAAAAATGATGAAGTTAAAAAAAGTTTCTAACTTCTCTGAGAGTTGAGTTATAAGGGAAAATATAATCTAGAAAAAAATAAAATAAAATTACAGGTGTGGATAAAAAAAAAAAAAAAAGTCTTTTAAGAAATTACCCAGATGGTGACGTCATTAAATCAAGTAGAAGGAAAATTATCTAAAATGCTTTGGGAAGATTGTTCCCTGGGGCAGTTGTTATAAATGAAGGGTCCTTATAAATGAAAGAGGGAAGCAGGTGTGTCAAAGTCAGAGAAGAAGTTGTGACCATCGAAACAGAAGTCTGTGCTGTACTGTTGGCTTTGAAGATGGAGCAAAGAGCCATGAGCCTGGGAAAGCCTCTAGAAGCTGGAAAAGTTAAGGAATCAGATTCTCCTGAAAAAAAAAAAAATGCAGCCGTGTGGATATCTTGATTTTAGCCCAGTGAGACCCATGTCAGACGTCTATTCTGTACAAATGTAAGATAATAAATTTGTGTTAAGTTGCTGTGTTTGTGGTAATTTGTTACAGCAACCACAGGAAACTAGTATAAAGGACACAGGCATGCATTTCACAGAAATAAGTAAGTTTTTAAAAAAGCAGAACCCTGTGACATAAGAAAAAGTGAGCTATAAAGATTTCTAGGGAAATAATTGCAGTTCTCTTCAAGCCAGAGCATCAGAGAACGCTTTTACTGTTTGGTTCTACAAATATCAATTACAAATGCTCACTTACTTACACTCAGTTTCAGATTATGCAAAAGGTTTAAATATCTTTGGTTCCATTTTACGGTGAAATTCATCTTAGCAGTAAAAAAAAAAAAAAAAAGAATCCATGCCTTCAAACATTTACTGTGCAGCTACACATATGCTAAACCTTGAGGATAGAAACATAAATAAGACAGTGGCTGTTATTCCCTTATTTTGAGGCATACAATTTAGTATAGGGTTTTTCTCTTTGACCATGACCTATAGTAGAAAATAGATTTTCTATTGTTCCTCAGTTTATACACCTATGACTGAACCAAAGGCTGATATACTCTAATATTTTCTATTCTCTTCTGGGTATTTTATTCAAAAATGCTACATAGAAACCGTTAAATTGATTTTATAACCTTCTAATGGGTTTGAAAAACACTAGTTTTGTAAGCTAGACATGTAGAGAAATAGTTGAACATGTCATATGCTATAACAGAGAGGAAAATGACAACCATGGTAACTGCAAGAAAAACAGTATTAGTTAACATCTGAATGCTTCCTACATTCATTGCTCTAAGATCATTTTAACATTTGTAGTACCTTAAACAGGTAATCATACTTCAGACGTAGCAGTATAAAAACTTCAAATATCATTTTGGAAGTCTATACCAGAGTTTTTAGTTCATAAGAAATATTAAGGATGACTTTTTAAAATAGTAAAATGAGTTGTGCTTGAGTTGTGTGATTGAATACAAAGAGGCAACAAGCACCAATACCCACGGATGAAGATGGAGTCAGGATATGGCAATGGCTGCAGCTAATATCTTTGGAGCAGCCTGCGAGGTCCACAGCTCCCTTTGGCGATGCACCTTCTTTTCAGAGGGGACACTTTTGCTTGACCCAAACCAGAAGTTTCGCTAATCTGCTTTCAGAACATCTTAGCCTTGATACCACAAGCTTAGAAGCACAGTTTATGTGACTGTGCTGGCTTGTTAGAAAACGTTAGACAGGCCTCAATCTAAAACTTGTTTTCATAACATACCATGAGGTAGCAAAGTTATGTGATCGTCAGCCAACACCTCCCTCTAATCACTGGGAGCTGTCAATATTTGCCCAAAGAACCTGATAATTGTTAAATGGTCAACTTGGCTTCTTTTAGTTCCCCAACAGACTTTACACTGTGTTCCAAGGAACTTGTAGCAACTTATCTCTTAGCCTGTGTGTCTCAGAAAGAGGTATGCTGTCAGAAACACTTACATGGAGTTTAGTTTTCTGCATTTTCAACAAGCACCCTTGCCATTCCATAAGCACTGCAGTTTGAGAACACTGGCTGAAAGTGGGGGAACGATGTCAAGAGTGCGGCAGTGATCCCATCAGATCTGCTGCAGGCTTATCTCCTTTCTCCCTCCCCAGCCCCATACTTGGAAGTGGAAGGCAAGGTGTCCTGATCATTGTTCTGAAAACTATAGCATTTTCCATTTCACCACACCTGGAATTCTTCTCCTTGACTATTGTTTTCCTCTTAGCCTATGACCTAAAATTTCTCCTGACTCTGGTAGTATCATAAGGACTGAGAGTAGAGAACGGGCATAAAAGGGCTTAGAAATATTACTATCATTCCTTCGTTATTTATTATTTTAAATCTTGCATCTTATAAGAAAGGATAGAAGGCAACATCAACAGTACTGAAAACATGATGTTTAATATATCTTTTCTTCCCTCTTCCCTCTCATTCCTCAGATTCCCTTCTGTGATGACTACAATTAGCTTCCTGCATAACAGCCCTTATCTCTGTCCCTCCCCAATCCTCACTGAATGCCTAAGTGATTGTGCATTTTTCTGCACACTCTACAAGAGTCCTGTAACTTTTAGAGTGGATACAAAAGAGCAACTGAAAATAATTGTGTCACATCTATCTTAGAGGTCTGAGGTATCCAAAAAGGAAAAGACAGAGAAAGAGTGAAAAGGTGTGGACAAAGAATGTTGTCTGCCGTTTCAGTAAACAATCAATGTTGCCCACCATCAAGCCATGAGACATTGTGTCCACTCCTGAAAGCTCACCCTAAGGGGAATTCAGGATGGAGAAAACCAGGATACTGGCCCTGGATAGTTAGAATTCACGTCAAAGGGATAATTTCAATGAGCCCAGACTCTTGCATCTTCCCATATATAGAAAAGCACTAAAATCATTAACTTGGGATGTCTGTTTTTGGTGATTAGCAGTAATTCTTTTGATGTTCGACTACGTGGCGGCTTTTTGTCTTTTGTTTTTGTCAGCAAAACTCGGATATATCCTTGTTCCTCCCTTACCTCTTTGGAACAGTTCTTCAGAGCTATCTGAGAGGCTGTCTTCTCGGCTATAGTCCTCAGTAAGTTCCCTGAATAAAACATAATTCTCAACTTTCAGGCTGTGCATTTTTTGTTTTTGTTTTGTTTTTGGTTTTTTTTTCAGTTGACAGAGGAAGGAAGAAAGGGAAGAAGGGAAGGAGGGAGGAAGAAGGGAGGGAGGAAAGGAAAAAAAGTGCCCTTGGGTCCCTGGAGAATAAAATGAATCCTTCCCACAATGATGAATAAAAATTAAAAATAAAGAAACAAAGCTTTATGATTCAAGTTTGCTCACTTCAGTCACTCCTGAAAAAATTCTTCTCTCCTAATTTCAGTTTTTAGCATAATGCCTGAATCATGTGAACATAATTAGTTATTTTTAATGAAGACTGGATTATCAGAAATGTTTAAATCTAATACCTCCCTCCTACATATGGCACGGAGATGCTTTTTCTCCTTCTGTGAGTTGTATATGCTTAGGACACACAGAGATTTCAATAATAATAATAGCTACATTTATGTAGAAAGACAATTTTATGATACTGCTTTAAAATATTTCAAATTTCAGTTTCTAAAATCTCCATATTGCTTACTTACAATTCTTCTAAGAAACCTTCCCTCATCCCTGGTTTTTGTTTGGAGGTGCCCCGTAGTTAAAGAGATTCTCTCTTAGAGCCCTTATGATAATTATCTCTTTCTCTGCTTAGAACAAAATCAGGTACACAGTAGGTGTTTAATAATTGCTGGATAGAAGAATAAATGAATTATTGCCACTACATAGCTTATTTTTCCCCTTAGTCTAAGTGATTTTCCTTCCTTTTTGACATTAAGGCATTTTTACAGAAATGGAAAAACATTATTTAATGTGAAAAGCCACTATTATGGTCTATTATAATCTTCACCCCAAAATAGAAAGGAACAATTTGTCTTTCCATCTAGTGTCTAAATTGTGGGTAGTAAGTTTCAGTTTCTAAATGTAATTGCTGTGCAGATCCTATTCATTTTGTTCTTCTTGGATGACTCTGAAGCATTCCTCTAGCCTTCTACCTCTGAGTTTTGTTTTAAGAACACTCTTGTCAGTTGAGATTAAGATAACATTTCTAAGTGAACACAAAAGCTGAGAAAGAATTCCAGTCATGCTGCCTGAGGAACCAGCTGTGCTGTTCCTTTTATTTTCTCTCTGTTCTTCTCCAGACGGAGTGAAGTGGTGCCTCCAAACAACTGAGAGTCAACAGGTAAAATTGTTGGTGAGTAAGGGGTTGTACAACATCCCCTGAAATACGCAACAAAGGCAAAGCGCTGCAGTTAGGATAGCCTTCTGTCATTCTATTAAATATTCTAAAAAAACTGATTTTTCAAATAAGTATTTCAGGGTGTAGGAAAGACGTCTGCCATACTTCTCAGTTTCTGTCCATTTTCTTCTGATTTAACGGACATCCAGAAAGGTGGATCAAATCAGGGTGTAGTTTTCACTAAAATGTCTAGAATTTTCTTGACTCTAAAATAACCAGAGGTCTTTTTAAAAATAGTTATATGAAATATTCATTTCATTCTGGATTCCTTTCTCCCCAGGCCTACTTTTTTCTAAAGTGACTTCAAATTTAATTTGAGATCTGCCCATAAAGAAAATTCTTTCATTTAACGAATATTTGTGGGTGTGCAATGTGGTAGTAACTGTTACAAAGAGTGGAGAACAAGGCAGAGAGCTACCTGCCTTTCATGATACTTTCATCCTCATGAATTTGTCCTGAAACACCGTAGCCCACAATTTTGAACAAGTTGCTTCCCAAATTCTGCTGCACTGTGTTTTCCCAGTGTTTCCCAAATTCTTTCTCTCAGAAAGGAATAAGACAACTTCATAAAGAACCACCTGGGATGTTTTAAAAAGTTTAGATTCTCAGCCTGTGAGGCCCAGAGATTCTGTTTCAATAAACAAGACTGACCCAGCAATTTCTATTTTAAAATATTTTCGTATATTTTGAAAAAGTTTTAAAATGTGTTTTAAAAATTCTTCTAAAAGGTGTGTTTTGGGGACTTCCCTGGTGGTGCAACGGTTATGAATCCTCCTGCCAATGCAGGGGACACGAGTTCGAGCCCTAGTCGGGGAAGATCCCACATGCCGCAGAGCAGCTAAACCCGTGAGCCACAACTACTGAGCCTGCGCTCTAGAGCCCGTGAGCCACAACGACTGAAGCCTATGTGCTTAGAGTCCGTGAGCCGCAACTACTGAAGCCGCACGCCTAGAGCCCGTGCTCCGCAGCAAGAGAAGCCACCGCAATGAGAAGCCCGCGCACCGCAACAAAGAGTAGTCCCCGCTCGCCACACCTAGAGAATGACCGCTCGCCGCAATGAAGACCCAACACAGTCAAAAATAAATAAATAGGGCTTCCCTGGTGGCACAGTGGTTGAGAGTCCGCCTGCCGATGCAGAGGACACGGGTTCGTGCCCCGGTCCGGGAGGATCCCACATGCCGCGGAGCAGCTGGGCCCGTGAGCCATGGCCGCTGAGCCTGCGCGTCCGGAGCCTGTGCTCCGCAACGGGAGAGGCCACAACAGTGAGAGGCCCGCGTACCGCAAAATAAATAAATAAATAAATAAATAAAATGTGTGTTTTTTGGCGGGAGGAGGCAACATGGGAAAAGCAGAAAAATTTTGTAATATCTGAAAATTGGGGTGACAGAATAGTTAAAAAGCAATTTTATTATTGATTTGGTAAGCACATTAAGTCACGTTTGGAAGAAAATTATCAAAGACAACTGAACCCAGTGCAACAATGACCTGATAAAGAATAATGGCTAATCCCCCCAAATACTTGACCATTGAGCTCTCTTTCAACTCATGCAGTGCAAACTTAAAATAAAACACACAAATTAGTAAGAATTGTATAAGACTTGTAAACATAAAATGAATGTACACCTGTTTTTTCTAGCTAGATGCTATAACATAGAATCTATCTGGTCTTTAGTAGTTTCCATAGGACCACAAAGAATATTTTCTATATGAATAAGCACTATAAAAACGCTTATTACTGTGTAATCACGTGATAATATATTTCATGCATTGACAGAGCCAGAAGCTAGGATTAAAGCTGAGTGGTTTTGTTTTCTCCTTAAAATAGTACACATTCTTCAAAAGGGATCTATAACTACATCTTTGTAATCTGAGGTAGAAATTTGCCTAACAAATACAATCTATTATTGCTTAAAAGAATTTGAATGATAACATCTGGTGCTTGGCACATTTTACTTTCCAGAATTTCCTTTACTGAAAATTCAGATTTGAGGATTCTTCTCAGAAATCTTCACATTTCTAAAGACAATGAATAAAAGAGTTATTTTGTATTATCTTTTTCTTGCCAACTGTCTAAATTTTCACCTATTTTTTCCTTCATTTTAGATTTGACACAGCCATTGCCAAATTAATAAAAATACCTCTTATGTTTACCCAGAAATACAAGATCTGTCTCCTAAAGTAAAGGAAATAAAAACAAAAGTAAGCAAATGGAACCCAATTAAACTTAAAAGCTTTTGTACAGCAAAGGACACCATTGACAAAGTGAAAAGACAACCTACTGAATGGGAGAAAATATTTGCAAATAATATGACCGATACGGGATTAATATCCAACATATATAAACAGCTCATACAAGTCAACGTTAAAACAAACAACCAAATGAAAAAATGGGCATGAGAACTGAACACACATTTGTCCAAAGAGAAAATGCAAATGGCCAACAGGCACATGAAAAGATGCTCAACATCGCTAATCATTAGAAAAATGCAAATCAAAACCACAGATATCGCCTCACACCTGTCAGAATGGTTATCATCAAAAAGAGCATAAATAACAAAAGTTGACGAGGATGTGGAGAAAAGGGAACCCTTTACAATGTTGATAGGAATGTAAATTGGTTCAGCCACTGTGGAAAACAGCATGGAGGTTTGTCAAAAAAACTAAAACTAGAACTACCACATGACCCAGCAATTCTACTTCTGGGTATATATCCATAAAAACAAAAACACTAATTTGAAAAGACACATTCACCCCAATGTTCATAGCAGCATTATCTACAATTGCCAAGATATGGAAGCAGCCTAAGTGTTCATCAAAAGACAAATGGATAAAGAAGATATGATATACATATACATTGGAATACTATTCAGCCATAAAAAATGAATGAAATTCTGTCATTTGCAGCAACATGAATGGGCCTGGAGGGCATTATGCTAAGTGAAATAAGTCAGACAGAGAAAGACAAATATTATATAATATCACTTATATGTGGAATCTAAAAAATACAACAAACTAGTGAATATAACAAAAAATAAGCAGATTCACAGATATAGAGAACAAACTAGTGGTTACCAGTGGGACAGCAGGGGCAATATAGAGGTGGGGGGAGTAGGACGTACAAACTATTGGGTATAAGATAGGTTCAAGGATGTATTGTTCAACGTGGGGAATATAGCCAATATATATATATTTTTTCAATAGTACAGAGGTTGAGAAACACTGTTTTATTTATTTTTGATTTTTAAAAAAATTTTATTGGAGAATAATTGCTTTACAATGTTGTGTTAGTTTCTACTGTACAGCAAAGTGAATCAGCTATATTTTTACCTATATCCCCTCTTTTTTGGTTTTCCTTCCCATTTAGGTCACCACAGAGCACTAAGTAAAGTTCCCTGTGCTATACAATAGGTTCTCACTAGTTATCTATTTTATACATAGTATCAATAGTGTATATAGTTAATATTTTGTAACAATTGTAAATAAAATGTAGCCTTTAAAATTGTATATATAAATATATAAAAAAAGAATAAAAACAACAAAAAACAAAATGAACTAAAAAAGTATGTATGGGGACCTCCCTTGTGGTCCACTGGTAAAGACTCTGCCTTTCAGTGCAGGGGATGCGGGTTTGTTCCCTGGTCAGGGAACTAAGATCCCACGAGCCTCGGGGCAACTAAGCCCATGCACCAAAACTACTGAGCTCGCGCACCTCAACTAGAGAGCCTGTGTGCTGCAAACTACAGAGCCCATGCGCTCTGGAGCCCACGTGCCACAACTAGAGAGCTCACGTACCCTGGATCCTGTGTGCTACAACTAGAGAGAGAAAACCCGCATGCCACAACTAGAGAGAAGCCTGGGTCTCAATGAAAGGTCCTGCATGCCTTAGTGAAGATCCCATGTGCTGAAATTGAAACCCGACGCAGCCAAAAAAATAAACAAATAAAATAAATAGATAAATAAAATAAAAACGTATGTATGCTGGGGCAATAAAAATGTTCTTAAATTGGATTGTGATGATAGTTGCACCACTTGGTGAAAATATTAAAAGCACCGAATTGTATACTTTAAAAGGGTGAATTTTATGGTATATAAATTACATGTCAATAAAGCTGTTTGGAAGTGTTTATTAGGTTTATTTTAATTGCTAAACGTGTTTGCTAACCTTTTCGTGGCACATTTGTGGAGAAAAAAAGGGAAGCAACTAGAGAAGTAGATTTCCCCATCTTCTCTCCCTCTATTTCTTTTTTACTTTTTTTAAGACATAGTATCATCATGTAGTAATCCTCTTCCACAAGCAAGGAGTACTTCTTGTAAGCTTGGAAATTTTAGTTAAATGGATATCATAGGTAGGTATAACAACAAAACATGTCTGAAAACAATGGCTATACATTTTACTTATTTATAATGTGTTTTCTTGGAAGGCTACATGCTGTATCTTTGTAGGTATTCAAGTGGAGTTTCCATTACATTTGTAGAGGATGCTTGAGAAGACATATCCACACAGAGTGTGAAATTGGGCTTAAGGACTTTTAAAAGGCCCATATAATTCTGAATTAAGACCTCCAATACATGGAGAGTGAGCCTTACTAGAACATTTTGCCAAAAATTTACCATTTAAAACATATTAAAAGAAGTACATTTCTAAAGCAATTCTCTCTCATTCATACACAATTTAATAAATGTTATCACTGGTGTTATTGTCCCCTCCCTATGGTAGTCATGACTTTTTGGTGAAAACAAAAACCAATCTGGGTCTAAGAGATTATTGATCCCGTGAGTCGTGCCAGTGTCATGGCAACATGGGATGCTATACTTTAAGTCCATCTCAAAGAAGTGAGTTTTTATAAACCTTAACTAGGCTAAGGACTTCCCCAACATGCAAATTCTTTAATGAATCCCTGCTTGGTTGTTCCTCTTCTGGTCACTTAAGTAACTCATGTCCCATAAGTAGTTATAGTGTTCTCAGGGAGACTGAAAAAGTTGGTATTGGTATTTATCTTTGAGAATCCCATTTGACAACTTCCTGAGTTCTTGCTGTGCCAGGTACACATCACCATCAGTATTTGAAAACTTCCAGTCATATCAAGACACTCTCAAAGTCTAAGTATCTTGAACATTGCATGGAGCCATTCACATCCTTCCAAAAATGTGACATCAATGGTAAGCTAGGATTGCATAGATTCTAAAAACCGCAATGAAGAATACTTATCTCTAGTACAAAACTAGACCTGACACATGAAAGGCAACTATAAAACATCTTGAAGTCAAAGGATTGGCCAGAAGCAATAATTAGCCAAAGACTCATCACCTAGAGAAATAAGAAGGGAGAAACTTCCAGACTAAAGTGGTGACGTTAAGCTTATTCACTCTCTTCCTGGACTTCTTAGCTTGAACATTTAATATAGGTTCCCAGATCTTTTTAATTATCCCTCATCTAGGGCTTCCTCATAGTAGAACATTTCTCTACATGAAGAGTGCTCTAGCAACTCTCAGACTAAGATGTCAAGAGACTTCTTTTTTCTTTCTTTCTTTTCTTTTATTTGTTTGTTTTTTTGGAGTAAAATGATATAAAAACTTTCTATTACCAGAAGCGTTGTATTCACAAAGAATTCTCTCTTAAGAGCTGACACTTTCATCTCATTATTTGGCTGGCTGGAAATAAGGATGGTTTTAAAATACAGAAGGAATTTGCTTCAAAGCCTACGGATATCATCACAAAATGCGTTCCTTAAAATGAAATATTCATAATCTGACTCGATAAACTATTGTATACTGGAATAAAAATATTAAGAAGTGTAGAAAAATATTAAGGGCTTTGCATGTACTTGCATAAGAAAGCAGCCAATAAATGTTGTTATTATTAGTATAATCTATTAGTAGCCAATATTGTTACTATTAGCAGAAAATGGACAGAGATGATGATGTATTTTCTAGTTTTGCCTATACCAATACCTAAATATTTGGGTGTCACCTTTGATGTTTGCTTGATTTCAGCCTCTGTAACAAAGAAAATATGATTTTAATGAAAAAAATTAAATCTATGAGTGGTTAGGAAGAGAATCATCACATCTAGAATGGCACAAATCTTCTCCCAACATGTCATAAAGACATTTTACCACCTGGTGAAATTCCTGCATTGCATGAAAAAGTTTTTGAGATAGAAATAAACATTTTGAAGCCTAAAAATAGTTTTCATAAGCCATCTTTAGATGGTGAAACTCAAATCTGCTCAGAGTTACCTTCTCAAATGGAAGATTTCAGTAAATTATAAACCCTGAGTAATCAGAAATACAAAATATAAATTTTGGAAGGGCAGAAATGGCACAAATATCACTATCTCATTCTACAAAACAAGAATATGTTAAAGAGTTCTCTACACGAGACATTAAGAACCACTATCATGGAAACACAGGCATTTTATAAAGTCCAAATCTTGTTCCCAATATTCATTTTATTTTTAATTATTTTACTATTTTTTTATTTTTTTAATATATTTTTAAATTTTCTATTTTTTATTTTATTTATTTTTTTTCCTTTTTTTTTTTTTGCATTATGTGGGCCTCTCACTGTTGTGGCCTCTCCCGCCGTGGAGCACAGGCTCCGGACGTGCAGGCCCAGCAGCCACGGCTCACGGGCCCAGCCGCTCCGCGGCATGTGGGATCCTCCTGGACCGGGGGATGAACCCGTATCCCCTGCATCGGCAGGCGGACTCTCAACCACTGCGCCACCAGGGAAGCCCTGTTTATTTTTAAAATGTGGTAAAATATGCACAATGTAAAATTTACCATTTTAACCACTTTTATGTGTAGTTTAGTGCATTAAATTCACTTTTTTGTGAATGATCACCACCATCCATCTCAAACACTTTTTTCATCTTACAAAACTGAAACTTTGTACCCACTAAAAAATAACTCCCCATTCACCCCTCCTGGCCCTGGCATCCACCATTCTACTTTCTGTCTCTTTGAGTTTGACTATTCTAGGTACCTCATATTTGCAGTATCATACAGTATTTATTCTTTTGTTACTGGCTTATTTCACTTAACATAATGCCTTCGAGGGTAATCCATGTTGTAGCATGTGTCAGAATTTTCTCCTTTTTAAGGCTGAATAATATTCCCTTGTATGTATATACCACATATTGTCTCTCCATTCATCTGTCCATAGGCACTTAAGTTGCTTTCACATTTTGGCTGCTGTGAATAATGCTAATATGAAGGTGGGTGTACAAATATCTGTTCAAGTCTCTGCTTTCATTCCCTTTGGGTATAGATATACCAAGAAATGGAACTTTGGAACATAGCAATTCTATATTAAATTTTCTGAGGAACCACCATACTATTTTCCACAGCATCTGACTCATTCTATATACCCCTGACAATGCACAAGGTTCCAATTTCCCCACATCCTTGACAACACTTATTATTTTCTGTTGTTGTTTTCTTTTAATAATAACTATCCTAACTGAATGGTACAACATTATGGTTTTGATTTGCATTTCCTTAGTAATTAGTGAAGTTGAGCATCTTTTTATGTGTTTATTGAGAGTTTTTATATCTTTTTTTGAGGAATGTAGATTCAAGTTCTTTGCCCATTTTTTAAACTGGGTTGTTTGGTTTTTCTGTTGTTGAGTTTTCTTTATATATTCTGGATATTAACCCCTTATCAGATATGTGATTTGCAGGTGTTTTCTCCCATTCCATGGGTTGTTTCTTCACTCTACTGATAGTGTCCTTTAATGCACAGAAGTTTTTAATTTTGATGCAGTCCAATTTACCTGTTTTTTATTTTCTTGATTGAATATTTATTTTAACAGAATGATATACAGTTGAATTGGTCATGGTTATAATCAGTTATACTCAGGACAGAGTTTTCCACGTAGACTAGATGAAAGTAAGCACATTTTGATTGCAAACTCTGTCATGCATACATTCTGCAGAATTGGTACACAGTTTCAACTGATTATAGGTAGTTTTTATTATTTTTGTAATTTTTTCCATTTGATTCCTACTTGCATTTTCAAATAAAATGACTACTTTATCTGAAATCCTAATTTAGGTCAAGAAACAGATTCTGAAACAGATTTTTTTTTTAGTTGCTATTATTCATACTTCTTGGATGTACTGTATCTGAATTCCTAGAAATTTACCTCTGAGCCTGGACAGTGTTCAAATCCATTTGTTTTATAGTCACTTCACTTTCTAGTCATGTGTTGCTTAAATACAGGAGATGTGCTGAAGTGTTCTAGAGCTGTACCCTGTCTTTTGGAATTCCAGATTTTTAGGAAAAAAGACAATTTCAAAAACAGTATGGAGGTTCCTCAAACAACTAAAAAGAGAACTGTCATATGATCCAGCAATTCCATTCCTGGGTATATATCTGAAAAAGAAAAAAAACACTAATTGGAAAAGATACATGCACCCCTCGCCCCATTCATAGCAGCACTATTTACAATAGCCAAGATATGGAAGCAACCCAGGGTCCATCAACAGATGACTGGATAAAGAAGATTTTATATATATATAGAGAGAGAGATGATGGAATATTATTACTCAGCCATAAAAAGAATGAATTTCTGCCATTTACAGCAAAATCAATGGACCTAGAGAATATTATGCTAAGTGAAATAAGTCAGACAAAGACAAATACTATATGATATCTCATATGTGGAATCTAAAAAGTAAAACAAGTAAGTGTATATAGCAAAACAGAAACAGACTCAGTTATAGAAAACAGTCTAGTGGTTACCAGTGGCAAGAGGAAAGGAGGGAGGGACAATATAGGGGTATGGGATTAAGAGATACAAATTACTACAAATTACTCTGTATAAAATAGATAAGCAGCAAGGATATATTATACAGCACAGGGAATTATAGCCATTATTTTGTAATAACTTTTAATGGAATATAACTTATAAAAATACTGAATACTATGCTATACACCTGAAGCTAATATAATATTGTAAATCAACTATACCTCAATAAAAAAAGAGTTTCAAAGACCTCATGATAGTTTGAGTCTATTGCATTGTGCTTTAATTATTTTTAGATAAAGATTTAATCAGACTTAATCAAATACCTGGTCCAATGGATGAAGTTGAACAGCTCCCCCTATCTCTCTCTCTCTCTCTCTCTCTCTCACACACAGACACACACACACACACACACACACACACACACACACACACACACACACCACGCAGTGAAGAAGGTGGAAATAATCCAGTACTTTTAGGTAACTGGCTATCTTCAGATCTTCCACATTGGTAGATTTCAAGAATGCAATGGAATAAGTAAATTATGAGGTTGTCTCATTTTCTACTTGGGTCGGTCACTTCTAAGACTTTTAATTTAAAATACCTAATATTTGCCATTGTTTAAATCAGAGTTAGGGCTATGAGTAGGCTCCATATACTAATATATTGCATGTAAGAGTTTTAGAAATGTATATTTTTAGGAAAAGTCCATACGAGAAAAAATAAATAGTATGTTTACAAATTGGCTGAGGACTAGTTGGTAGGATTTTAGGAGTTCTAGGTAGGAACTTCAGTCCAGATATATGGAGACATTTAATTATTGTTTGTAATTTAAATAAATTCTTTAAAAAATATACCCAGGCCTTTGAGTCTGAAAGGATTTTGGTGTTCCAGCAATCCCTGTTGAAAGCTAAAGCACACAGAATTGATATCATTATCAGCTGAAATAAGCCAGGTATCAGATATGAGCTCTTGTGGTAAAATAGGGGACTTAGGGGTCAAATGAGTTCCAAGATGGAAGAGAGAGATGTTAAAACAGGATTGAGATCTGCACCTCATGCAACTGTAAATTCAGATAAAGTAGATTTAAAACTAAAAAAGAAAACCTTAAGAAAGTTTCAATAATTAATTTTCAGATATCTGGATTGGAATGGCTTTCTAATACAAAAAGAAAAAGATATTATTACCCAAAAAGATCATTATTCAAAAAAACTACAAGTAAAACTAAAAGGTATACTGAGAAAATAATCACCTCAGACATCAGAGTTGACACTTTTATATGTTGATTTTTTTAAAAACCCAAGAAATGAGGTCTTAAAAATAGCCAGTTTACAAAAGAATAAATATCATACGTCTCAGACCTTGACCTGGTTATTTAATCACTGGGAAAAATGCACAACTCCAAAATAATAATTTTGTATTGACAATAAGTATTTCAAAAAGCAAACATGTGGGCTTCCCTGGTGGCGCAGTGGTTGAGAGTCCGCCTGCTGATTCAGGGGACATGGGTTCGTGCCCTGGTCCGGGAAGATCCCACATGCCGCCGAGCGGCTGGGCCCGTGAGCCATGGCCGCTGAGCCTGCGTGTCTGGAGCCTGTGCTCTGCAACGGGGGAGGCCACAACAGTGAGAGGCCTGTGTACTGCAAAAAAAAAAAAAACCCAAAAACAAAAAACATGTGACATAAGGGGGTCTAGTTCATTCTCTGGGTCATACCATTTTCCCAGTTAGTATAGTTGCTTGGATGAGAGATGGTTATAAAAAGAGTGCCAGCTCATTCCTGAGCCATTTCTCAAAGGTTATTAGGACTGAATTGGTAAACATAAGCTGATTAATGGTGATATAGCTGTGTCATGTTTGTGGCAGTACAAACATACAGCTTTCCTGAAGACCTAGCACCTTAAGTTTTCATTGGGATGTATTCTAAAGGGAACATGTCTCCATATACTGAATTATTCTGTCAACTGTGAGATAATTCCCAGGGGTTGACTTATTCCCTCAGGGGTGAGGGAAAGCACTTTTTGTTTTCTTTTTTCTATATTCTTTTCCCCAACAACCTGTTTACCTCTGAACAAACAAGGAGAGTTATCAAAATATATGTGTGTATACTTTCTTAACCTCTCCAGTAACCTCATTACAACTTCTTTCCTGCCTCAACTCCACATCCTAACTACAGACCAACCTGTCAGTTTTCTCATGTTTATCTAAATTGCATGTAGTCCACGCCCCAGCTATTATCTCTTACTCTAGTAAGTCTAGGTTAATTAATTGTTTTCTTTTTCTAAGGAAAAAGAAAACAACAGTCTTAGCCATAATTTTAATCCTATAGTAAAATGAAACTATAGTTTAGGACTATATATATTTTTCTCACAAATAAGCACAGACTGGAATTTACTTTAGACCACAGTACCTCAGATAGAAGTCAGCAAGTGGTGACTTCTTAAGGTTTTCAAACTGCTTCCCACGAATTCTGCTTCATCCAGAGATCCACCTTATAATGAAACACCCAATTACATGAGTCCCCAAGTCTGTGTTGGGGTATGATAGTGTGAAAAGTGGAAGCTGAATCACTGCGCAAAGTTTTCAAAGCACTTGAAATAGACAAGTCGTGAGTCGATGGATACATACACACCTCTTTCACATAGCAAATGTCTGCTTTATGGGAATGTTTCTGATACTGACGTGCAATAATTCAGCAACAGTAAGTGGGCACTAAATATGCAGTGAAGAAATTTGCTGCTTTCAATTTTAGCAATCAATAAAATAGAAAATATTTAATGTTGATTTCAACAAACTACAATGCTAACCTGAACTTTAAGTAAACATAGCTTTGTTCCTTATTCATGTGTTAGATTGACACTTGAAGATTGTTTGTTGGGTAAATTGTCATTATTCTGAGCTAGTGAAGCTTTGAAACTGTTCAGCTTCCTATAGTATGCATATGTGAATAAGCAGTTCCTACCTTTGCAGGATTTATGTAAAACTACAGAAAGAGATCAAATCTAGGATTAGATCTAAGGTTTCATCTTTCTATTAAATTGATATCATCTGTCATTATTAATTATTAATTTAGATATTATAAATGCTTTGCTTGGCTGTACTACTTAACTTGAAAAAAATTGTTTGGTTGTATGTTTGTACTTATGCTATAAAGTATTCTTAGTTTTATTTGTATTTGACATTATATCCAAAGGAATTTAGTCGAAGCATTTTTCAAAAATTAAATCCAAATGTTATTCAAGATTGAGAAAAAATGCTTCTGCAAACAAAAGGATATATTTCCTTTCTTTAATTCTAAAAATTATTAAGAAGAAATTTCAACTAAGAGAATAAGTAGTCTTGGGAAAAGATGGAAAGAGCCCACACATTCAAGCTGTATTAACACTAGAGTTAGCCAGATAAAATATACATTTTTGAAAATAAACATTTTATTTGGTGGTTTTCCAATATCAAAAAAGTAGATGATATAAGCCAGTGATTCTTTTTTAACCGCATATTTTTAAATAAAAAATGTTAACTTCAAATCTGAGTTTAGACCAGTACTAAAGTCTTGCATTATAAAATGCAGCCATATGACTGCTATAGCATATTTGTTTCCCAGAAAATTTATTATAAGCAGAAATTCTCACCTGTTTTCCTTGTTTGCCTTTGGTATATGCTTTCAAAATAAATGCCTTGTTAGGATGGTGCAATAGTATGATACTAATATTCTTATTACTAATAACAATACAACTACTAAAACCGTGTAGTTTTATAGGGTTTAGCAATGTATAAAATACTTTCTCATATATTAATTTTCACAATGATATTTTGAAGAAGGTCCATCACTCTCAATTTACAAGTGAAGAAAGAGAAGTAAAGAGGCTTATCTCAGATCATGGAGTTAGGGAGTCATTTAACCGAGGAAACTTTAATTTGGCCATTTTTCACAATTACTGCCTCTCCACTCTACCATGTTGCCCTGGAACCATTCCCCAGCTCTCTCTCTGACCTTCCTGCCCCCAGTTTCTCTCCTAATCCAGGTCATCCTTTATACAGCTACAAGAATGATCTACTTACAGAAATAAATCTGCTTCTGCATCTCCCCTTCTCATAAAGAGTTTTCCTGTCTCCTCTTTTTTAAAATTGTGGCAAGAAAACTCAACATGAGATCTACGCTTTTAACAAAATTTCAAGAATATAATACAGTATTTTAACTATAGGCACTATATTGTACAGCAGATCTCTAGAACTTAATCATCTTGCATAACTGAAATTTTATACCTGTTGAACAATTCCTTATTTCCCCATCCCCCAACTCCTGGAAACCACCATTCTAATATTTTGACTATTTTAGACATTTCATATAAATGGAATCATGCAGTGCTTGTCCTTCTGTGGCTGGCTTGTTTCACTTAGCATAATGTCCTCCAGGTCCATCCACGGGAGGATGGGAGTGCATCCCATCCCAACATGGGAGTGCAGGTACTCTGCATTTCAAGTCTCTGATTTCAGTTCTTTTGGGTATACACCCAGAAGTGAAATCGCTAGATGATATAGTAGTTCTATTTTATTTTTTGAGGAATCACCATACTTTTTTCCACCGTGGCTGCATCATTTTACATTCCCTCCAACAGTGTAAAAGAGTTCCAATTTCTCCACATACTTGCCAGCACTTATTTTCTTTTTTTATAGTAGCCATCCTAACAGGTGTGAGGTGATATCACATTGCCATTTTGATTTGCATTTCCCTGATGATTAAAGATGTTGTGGACCTTTTGAAATACTTTGGTCGTCATCTAACATCATATGTCTCCTTTGGAGAAACATCTATTCAAGTTATTTGACTTTTTTTTTTTTTTTAAAGACACCAATTGTACTTGAACATTTGTTACTTTTTTAAAAATTTTTTATTTTTGGCAGTGTTGGGTCTTCGTTTCTGTGCGAGGGCTTTCTCTAGTTGTGGCAATCGGGGGCCACTCTTCATCGCGGTGCGTGGGCCTCTCACTATCTCGGCCTCTCTTGCTGCGGAGCACAGGCTCCAGACGCGCAGGCTCAGTAGTTGTGGCTCACGGGCCCAGTTGGTCCGCAGCATGTGGGATCTTCCCAGACCAGGGCTCGAACCCGTGTCCCCTGCATTAGCAGGCAGATTCTCAACCACTGCGCCACCAGGGAAGCCCCTTTGACCATTTTTTAATGGAGACATTTGTTTTGTTTTGATTTTGTTTTTGCTATTGAGTTGTAGGAGTTCCTTATATATTAATATTTTGGATATTAACCCCTTATCAGATATGGATTTGCAAATATTTTCTCCTACTCCGTAGGTTGCTTTTTCGTTTTGTTGATTGTTTCCTCTGTTGTGCAGAAGATTTTTAATGTAGTCCCACTTACCTACTTTTTGCTTTTGTTGCCTGTGCTTTTGATGTAATGTCCAAGAAATTGTCGAAGAAAGTTCAATCAAGTTAAGAAGAAAAAAGGGAAGTTTATTTGAGCCAAACTGAAGATTTTATCCAGGAGACAGACTCTCAGAAAGTTCTGAGAACTGTTCCACCTGTTAGAAGTCAAAACAAAGGATTGTACATCAAGATAACATACTGAAGTTTTCCATAAAGCTCGTCAAAGATACATAGTCCAGGTAAGCATGTGCAAAGCAAGAAACAAGTCATTATGACCCCCTACAGAGCTGTGAAAGAACACTATTCATTAAAGAATTTACATTACTAGCATCAGAAGAAAGGGAAAAAATGGAAATTTATGGTCGAGCAGGCACTCCCATCTTTAAGGAGCTCTGGTTAGTGTGTAGTGCAGATGCACACTGCATATAAGGGAGGGATGGAGGAGGCCCAAAAGGACACAGAGACATAATTGTATGTGTAATTTTTTTGTCCTGCCTTAAAATATAAATTTTATTTCATCAAAATCATTACCAAGACCAATGTCAATGATCTTTCTCCTATGTTTTCTTTTAGGAGGTTTATAGTTTCTGTTCTTCCATTTAAGTCTTTAATCCATTTTCAATTTACTTTTGTACATGGTGTAAGATAAGGGTCAAAATTTCATTCTTCTGCATATGGGTATCCAGTTTTTCCAGCACTATTTTTTGGAGACTATCTTTTTCCCTTGGTGTATTCCTGTCTGCCTTGTCAAAGATCAGTTGACTGTGTATGTGTGAATTTATTTCTGGACTTACAAAGAGCCTTTATTCTTAATTGACTGTAGGACAGAATGTCATCTGGCTTCACCTACCTCTCTCCATCCTCATCTTGTTGCCCCGCTTCTTTACAATCACTGAATGTTGCATAGGACTAAGGACAAGTAACCCTACAATATTGCAAGTGGGAGGATAATAGGAGATTACAGCTATTGAAGCATAATAGAATTATCAATATTCCTTGAAATCAGTTCCATCCATTGTAATATCTCATGCAGTTCTTTTTGTTCTTACCTAAATTCCTGTTTGCTTACTTAAGGTCTACTTTTGGAGAGACTTGCCTTGATTATGACCTAATAATGCTCAGGCATATTAATCATGGTATGCTTAGGCCAAGTACAGTACACACTACCACTGCTCCTGAATATACCAGGTAGTTTTACTCTTCCATGCCTGGAATATCCTTTCCTCTCCCTTTGCTCAACCAACCTTTCCTTAAATACCAACTGAATATTCTTGTGATATCTGGCTAACTTCCTTAGGCAGGGTTAGTGTCTCTATCACATGCTCTTGCTAAGAGTTTTGTCCATGCCTCCAGAAAATCTATTATTTCTTGTTATAACGTTTTCATAAAATTGATAAATATAAAAGAAGAGAAGCAAAATCACCCATGATTCCATTACTTATAAAAAATCATTATTGATGTTTTGGTTTATCATGATGTATGTTTTTCCAGTGTAGAACTGTTTAAAAAAATCAGTAATCTTACTATACATATAAGTACCTCCTGTTCCCTTCCACCTTAATATGATATCAAACAGTTCCTCATAATTTCATGTCTTTGAAAACATCAGTTCTAATGTCTGCATATTATTCCATCAAGTAAATACACCATCATTTATTTAACCCTCCCCAAATCATTCAAAATGAGTTTTTTTTAGTTCTTTCTTAATCATGTTTGCAGCTCCAATATTATCACAGAGATTGGGCATGTTAAAATATATTCTATAAATCAGTGCTAAAGAAATCTTCTGTCTAGGAGACTTATGCTATTCTCCTGTTATTTTACTGTTTTGATTAATTTTAACCCCAATTACAGAATATTAACTGAAAATTAGGGGGAATTGGAAAGTTGGAAAAACTATCTACAGATTTCAGTCTGAAGTTTTCCTTTGGAAATATACCAGATTATAGCTCCCATAGTTATCATGGCCATTCCATATAGATTATTGTGTGTTTGTAAGTGCTTGCACCTCCCTGAAATATTTTATTTGACTCTGTTAACTACAGAAACTACTTATCAATGCTACCAGTAGAATAGAAAGGAGGCCACACAAGCATCTTTTCCAAAACATCGAAAGGGCTATTCGTAATTATATATCAAACTTGTAATATGAAAGCTTGATATTTCCTTTGGAAAGGTCAGTACTGTCTTGGGATTCAAGGAAATGTCACAGAATGAATTAATGGGAACTAATTATTGAAACTCTTGCCTAAATATTTGGCCTTAGTTACCAACAACAGGATTTACTTCAGTGTATCCATGGAAATTGAGAGTGGGGAATGGGGTAAGAGGTGACAGGGAGAAGTACTTCCCATTTGACCACATATATACAAATAGTAAAGCTAAAGCTAGCTCAGCAAAATCTGACAAGTGTTTGCCAAAATAAATTATTTATTTGAAAAATATTGGCATTAGTATTTTACACATTGATTTCCATCACATAACAGGAAACATAGTGTGGAAAGATACATACGGGAAGAAACAAGGGATTTTGATTCGGACTTGCGTTCATATCCCATCTCCAATCCCTATGACCTCTGAGCCACTAAGCAAGTCTTTTAACCTCTCTGATCTTTAGATTTCTCATCTGTAAAATATGAATAATAACGCTTTCTTTGCCAGGCTGCCATAAAAGTAAAAAGAGACAAACATTTAGCATCCAATACACTGCAGGCGTTCAAAAAATGGGAGGTACTATTATTATCATACTATGTTCCATACTGGTATCCCAAAAACAGATAGGAAAATGGGTTTTGTCTAAAATAAAAGGCAATTGGCATGAGAAACATGCTGGGAAGAATAGATTATCACAGCACTACTGCCTTTTTTTTTTTTTTTTGGTTATCTGTAACCTAGGTTATCTGATACTGTTTTAAATCCATGGACCTCTCTATTTGTTTACACAGGCCCCCTAAATGTTATCTGGAGACTTCCAATGCCTGACTACCTATCATATGGTGAGTCAATCAGTTTTTTTTTTTTTTTTGGTCCACAAATAATAGGAATTTCAAATTGATACCATTATTTGCATAACATTTGGAAGAGTATCTGCTATGACAGTGTCCACTTGACTCATTCTACCTGAAGGCTCTAATCTGAGTCCAGTAAAGTGCTCTTGCAAATAAGGTCTACCAACCAAAGAGCGTAACTACTCAGGTTCTCCTTTATACTTAGAATACTTTTTCCCCAAAGATACCAGTAGAAAGAGCTTTGGTTATTCAAGAGAGAACAGCGAGTTCCCAAATAAAGCTTCCTCCTCTGTGCTCTGTTTTTTCATCTGTACAAAATACTAATGAACGTAGGAAATTTCAAACTCTTTTGGAAGCCAGCAAAGGCATATTAATGATGTAAAAGTGGATATGGGAAATCAGAAAGATAGAGTGAATATGAATCAGGTATTTATATAATTAAAATATTCCAACAGACTAAGTTTGAGGTTCATAAGAGTAATATTAAAAATTAACTTTTTTCCCAACATGGAATACGGAGAAAGTAAAAGCAAGATAATTGTCAGAGGTTAGTTTAGTTTTGATGAATGAGTGTGACTAAATCAGAATAATGATTCTGAATTAAGTTCTATCAAAACAAATACAATATCTTTTAAAAAACTGTTATTTTCTTTCTTAAGTTGGGCTTCTCTAGCAATTGCCTTTCCTGGTACACTTATACCAGGAAGGAAGTTTGCTAGCCAGGACATGTAGGAAGGTCTGAAGAATTGATGTTTAATCTGAGAAGATAACTAAGGCCCCCTTTCCTGAAAAATACCTTCCCTCAGATTTAATGAATGTTGGTATCATCCCATCCTGCCCATATCTCTTCTCCAGAGCAAATAGGGTAGGTATCATTTCCACTGCTATTCCCAGAACCCCAGTGTTCTGCTGTTGTCTTAAACCAAATCTTTTAACTTGTGAGCAAAGAAAGCCTTTTATCATCTGACCTGCCCAATCATCTAGAATGATGTTTCTGTCTATTCCATGAATCAATCCATTGTCATCTTGGAGGGCCACAGACAGCAGTGGCAAGTATAAAATACAGAAAGTTAGACATTCATGTTGGGAGATTGGGAGACACCATGCACACAATAAACACTGTTGGCCTAAACCACTAGAGAGAACTAAAATAAAGATAGTAAGTTTGAGAACATTGGATCAGGACATAGAACCAAGGATTTGTTAGTCAGGTAAAAGAAAGATCACATGAAACAAGTAGGATTCCAACAACATGGAAGACAGTCTGATAATGCTTCATATTGATGTCAGGCCAGCATGTAAAGTGGCAAGAATGTCTTATCTGTTTTCCAGTGTGGATGATTGTCAAGTGAAGTATCAGCAATGAAGATGATTTTGACTATTCCACACGTACCTAAACACAGTCATCTTTAATTTGACTGAAGCATGAATTTGATCACACAATGTGAGTTGAGACAGTCCCTTACCTGGTGAAGGATTCTAGGTCACCACCCAGCACTCCCATCTCTACCTTTTTGATTTCTTTCTTATTTTCTACTTCTTGCAGTAGCTTTCAAGGAGGGCCAAATACTGTTGATGTTATGAAATATGGCCCTCAAGGGAGAGTTAAAACTTGGATGTAAATTAAACATTATAATAAGCAGAAATGCCATGATTCTTGAAAAAATGAGATTTCTGAGAAAACTAAGAGACTGCATAAATATGTATTTGTCTGTGTTTGTGGGATTTTCTAAAGTGTTGGCACATAGGCCTTGTTAAAGTCAAGTTTACTATATTACTATTTAGAATACACACGAGACTTCTTTGAATTTGCTTAATTTATATAAAGCTTTTTCTCTCATACAAAGCAGAGAGGCTCCAGGACCTGTAGCAAAAGACAGAAATGAGCTTTGAGACCCTAAGATGAAGTCAAACACATTGGTGATTTAATGGCAATCACCCTGCATAGTCTGTAATAAGCACTACATGATCAAGAAGTGGCAATTTCTATTCAAAATGGCCACCCGTAGATGATCTATTATACTTTAGTGTGAAAAGGACTTCTTGTATCCGACATAAACTGCTTTGTTCAGAAGATGACCAATTTCTGCTCTTAGTGCCAAGACATGTCTCATCAGTGATGACAACCTCCCAGTCCATTTCTGATGGACAGATGGTGGGCCATGGCCTGTCCTTGGCTCCGTATGGTCATATGGATGCTTCTTCACACCAACCCTAATGGGGTCAACTGAAGGCTTAGAGACTTGGGAAAACAGCATGTTAAAAGTTCATTCATAATTTGTTGATAGATCCCTATTAGTGAAGAAAATTGAGGTACAAATGCTGGGGGATACCTCTGTTTTCTGTGAAAAGATTTTCTGATACCCTTTAACTCAACTTGTGTTGGTAAACTGCTCCCTTAAAAGATGATCAAGGAGATAATTCCCAGTAACGTTTACATGAATCAATAATCAGATAAGACAATTATCTTAATTTTAGCTTCAGGACTCCACATTTGATTGCATTGATTTTAAAACATCTGTATTTGAATCAAGTGTCTCTGACTCTAGCCATTTTCTTGGCTGCATTTCTTCAGTGCTGTATAACATATTATGTGAACAACTTATTTAATAATGTTGCCTTCTTTATCATATTCCATTAGGTATTCAAGTGCCTTATCTGCCCATCGAACTTTCTTTCCTTAAAATGGATTCTTGGAATTTCTAAAATTAGATACTGCCAGGGGAAGAAGAAGAACTTTACATATCATGTAGCAAATTATGTGCTTTGACCACTTAATAGATGATGTATTGGCAACTACTCAAGGTTCACATTTGTGGTCTCAGTTTGGAATTGGGATTCAAGAAGACTTCAGTGTATAGTGGTCTGCCTCAAAGTGTCTTCTCCAATCCTGTTTGTTAGAATCGATATAACACCCCAACTGTACTAATTACAGCACTTACCATATTCATTCCTCCAGTTGTGCTCAATTTTCCATATGAAGTCCAGTTCCCTAGAGCATCTTTGTCATCTTTTCATCTCCTCCCCGCTGGGCTTTTAACCAAATAGGTGCTCTATAGTGCTCTGTACTGGTGGTCCTAGGGTAAGTGTGATAGAATCAAGCTTTTCACATCAGTTTACCCCTACCTTGGTAGAGGTTACTCACAGGCTCACAAGTAAACCAGCAAATAGCTCTAGAGTATGGTAACTGCCTAGTTAATTCAGAAAATTTAGAGCTGTGATGTAAAATAGTTAATATGAGGGTTGGGAATCATGTGAAAACAAATTCTTTTTCTTCTTTTTGCTATTGGATATGTCTTCTCTCTGGCAAGTTCTCCTTTGTCAGTTGTATGTACTGCAATTCACTTGTTTGAACTAAACTACTACTAAATTGGAGGCTAGTGCTTTCCCCCAGCTTTTCTTTTAGTGACTTCTGTGTTACTTTATGGTGAGTGTGAATTAAATGGACTCTTAACAGCATTCCCTCAGGTGTTCTATTTACTGAAGTTCCAAAGCTAAAAGTACACATTTCCTTTACTGCTAATGATGGTGAAGGTGTTCAGAGCATGCCAGCCCAAAACATTCCTCTTTGGTATATTGATAATATTGAGCTTAAGGCACTTAAGAAACACTAGATACAGGAAGGGCTCTCTGACTTCCCACTTTCTACCTGAAAGCAGGTCATATTTCCCATGAAAAAGTTACCCTCCCTATACCAGTAAGAGAACATTCTTACCACTGGAGACTGGTTATCAATTCCTAAATGGATCTGTACAAACAAACTTACTAAAATAACCCTAGCCTTCCATTAATTTCCCTCAAATTCTTTCTAGTCACTTCCCTACAATTTACTGCCTCTAAAAGCTTAAGTTAAGTCCTCTTCCTTTGTCTTGTCATTTCCCCACAAATTTATGATATTTTGTTAAAAAAGTATATAAACTCTCAATCCTACTTGCTTTTTTGAGTCTTCATTTTTCCCTATGATGGCTCCTGGGTGCACACAAAAATGTTAAATAAAATTGTGTGCTTTTCTCCTGTTATTCTGTCTTACTTCCAGTTAATTATCAGGCTTAGGGCAGAACATAAAAGGGTAGAGCAGGATTCTTTTTCCTCTTCTATACTGGCCATGTTTCAAGCTCTTTATCATGTCCATTTATTTAAATATGATGTATGAATCATATGTTTAAGGAGTTAAACAGTTAAAACGTGATATCTATCCCTAATCACTATCCCTAGTTAACAAAGTACATGGAATGGGTTCTTGTGATTTCTCAAACATGAATCCCAACAAACCAGAAAGGCATGTATGAGTCAACATACTTACAACCTTATGTAAGGCTGTAAGTGCTGTACTTTGCACTTATAGTGCAAAGTACTTTGCAGTGTTGTACTTCCATGTGGAATGCATCCTTCTCCCTCAGATTGGAGGTAAAATGCCTCACTCTTAAACCTGGGAGTCAAATAATTTCTTAAATTATTTTATCTGGGTATTGTGAGGTTAACAAACAATCATTATTAATAATAAAATACGATGAGTTTCCTTAGAAATAAGTAACAGGTTGTTGCTATAAAGTAACTTTGAAGGCTATTTTGTAAGTTCAAGAATGGATGAGAGCTCTATGTTATAAAGAGTTAGTTTGCAACCATCAGCTGGCTGAATTTGAACACTGTTTTCCCTAATGATGGGTGTAGATGGGAATGCAGCCAATCTCTCCAAATGACCTCAAACATTCCAGGAATGTAGCATGACCCTTCCCAAAGATGGGATGGTCAGCAGGGAGCATTACCATGTGGGATACAGATTCTTCATTTACTTCCCTAGAGGATATGAAATGAAAGGTTCATATGATTCTATTTTCAAAGGTTCTGTTTTGGCTCACTTCTGGGAACTCCCTCATATAATGATGATGGCTTCTTTCCAAAATGTGTTGATGCTAAGATAAATTTACTATATCTTAGAAAAAGGAAGCTATTTACATCCCCCATATTGTAAAAACTGCCTGCTTAACTGCTTCTATGTTTTCTATATTTGAAGACAAATTTGAAACACTATGTAAAAATTAGAAATGACGCAACTTTTGGAATAAGTAGGACTTTTAAAAATCTACAAAACCCCTGGGTTTGAGTTCTGTTTCTACCACTAACTAGCTCCTTGATCTTCAATAAATCATAATCCCTCTACCTTTCAGTTTCTAAACTTGATATGAGAATAGTAAAACATACATAGTAGTTGCTGTAAGGATTCAATAATAAAAGTATGCAAAAGGACCTAACAACCCTTGGTGTCAAAGAAAAAACAGACCTGGGTAGTATAGTTAAAGTGGTAAAAACAGATTTTATTCAGAACCATTGCAATAAGGAAAAGAGACCTCATTATAGAACTGGGCTCAATTCCAAAAACAGTATGGGCAAGTGGGAATTTATAGCCAAGAAGCAGTTTAGGGGTAAGTGTATGGAAAATTACTGAAACATCAGGGGTAAGAGAGATTCTAGCTAGACTCACCTGACAGAATCTTTGCTAAAGACAGGCCGTGGTGATCAAACATCACCTGCGGGATGATGGAGGATGAGAAACCCAGTGAGATATTGAGGGTGAACAGATATGGAGGATGGGGAACGCTTGCTAAAATAACCTAGGAGGGATCTTGCTAAAATTAGATTTTACAAGGAAGTGCACAGGTGGGCTGAGGAGAAGTTTCAGGAGCCTGAATAAAGTTTGGTCAAGCAAAGAATCTTGGTCATTGGACACAGTCTGCTCATGAAGTCTTGGTTTATATTCTTCCTATTATATTAATATTTGGGAACTATATTTTATTAATCTGTAAGATAAGTATGTTTTTATTTCTTTGACATATTGAGTTACTTTAGATTTCCAAGAAAGTAACAAGGTAAAAAGGCATTGAAACTAATTTTAATATTTCTTTAAAAAGTTAATATTTTTATTTATAGGATTAATGCTACAAGATTATATTGGACATCTATGAATAAATGCTACAGTTGTTGAGAAACGTTTGTAAAAGCTTTGAAATTTAGATTCTTTCTGTTTCAAAGAGTATGTGAGCTCAAAATGTGATACAACTTCTGTGCATTAATGCCTCGCATACTCCCACAGAAGCTTCCCATTATGCCTTGACAACACCTTGTCATCCATGTGGCAGAAATTTTACCCTTTGAGAACAACCAAATTTCAAATTGTGGAGGTGCTTTTTTAAAATGAGAGCTTTGATTTTATTCCTTTGTTTTTTGTGTTTTTTGTTTTTTTTTTGGCATGCATAGGGTAAGAGGAAATTCAAATCCTTAAAGGTAAAGAATCTAATGAGGATAAATTTTACATTTGATCTAAGGTACATTTTCAAAACTTAATACTCAAAGTGCATTGATTTGCAATTACTTTACAACAAAGAGATACCACATACTGAATTCAGGCTGAAATATCCTTTTCCACAGGCCTGGCCACACATTTCCTCTTTGAGAATGGCTTTGGATTTCCATGGCCTTTCATGCCATTTTTAGTTTTAAATCTTTGATCACAATAGCTCACTCATCTTCTCTCCAGTTATCCTCACTTCCACACTTAAGAATCAAAAAAGCAACCATGAATATAACAGGATGACTTGGAATAAATATAAAATCCTAGGAACTAGATGAGCTTTTAATCAATTTTTCCATATAGACCAGTTACAAGTTTGGCTCACATGTAAGAGCTGCAATTCTAACTTCTGGCCTATGTATAGTTATATATTTTGACATTCATTTGTTAATTCACACCTATGTTACTTTCTTAGTGTATTCACTTACTCTGATGCTACAATATATTAGTAGGTTCTGTGAATAAGAACTACTTACTGATTCTAAAACTCAAGTTAAGCAGGTAACTTGTCAGATGATAAAAGGAAAACACTTCAGAAATGCTATTTTGAAGTAAAACTAAAAGCATATTTCATAAGTTTCAGCTTTTCATTTCCACAAAGAAATACAGGTACTTCAAATATTTATAATTAGAATAGACTTTGTCAAGGCGGCATTTGTTACAAGTTTTGAATGGGATTAAGGGTTTGGATAAAAAAGTAATCTAAAAATCATTAAATATTAAAATAATCCTTTGGAAACCTGATAATTACACACACACACACACACACACACACACTGCTTCTATCCCACTACATTTATTTCGGAAATAGAAATTTTTTCTCCCAGGTGCTGACCTAGCCAAGGTACTTTTCTTTTGTATTTTTAGAGAAGAAAACCAAACTTCTGAGAAATTAATTTTACTAAGGTCATACAACTAGACAGGGGAAACCAGAAGTGTAATCTAGGTTTGCCTAATATCACTGCTTTATTTGTTCCACCATATTCCATGCCTTGACATAGACAATTAGGCTGAGATCTCTGCCCTCAAAAAATGCCATCTAAATGGAGAAACAAACATTAACAACCATTTATAATACACTTGAAAAGCAGGATAAGTTTTACTAGTTTCATGGGAACTTTAAGAAAATTGTTTTATTGTTATTTTTTTACAGAGCTACAATTGACACATAGCATTGTGTAAGTTGAAGGTGTATAACATGTTAATTTGATACATTTATATGTTGCAATATGATTACCACTGTAGTGTTAGGTAAAACTTCTATCATATCACGTAAATATTTCTTTTTTGTGGTGAGAACACTTCAGATCTAGTGTCTTAGCAGCTTTGAAGTATAGAATATTGTTGACTATAATTAGTATGCTGTGCATTAGATCTTCAGGACTCTTTCATCTTCTAACTGCAAGTTTGTAGCATGGGAATTTTTTGATGAGATCAACTTAGTCTATCTCAAAACCTCAGGGAAGATTTTGTTGAGGAACAGGCCTGAGGAGGCTAGAAGCATTCAAGACGAAATGGGAAGTAGGGCATGACAGCAGGGGAAATAGCATATGTAAATCATTTGAAATATAAGAGAACATCTCAAAGTCAGGAAGTCATGAGGAGGTACGTGCGATTAAGTACCTAGGAAAGAAGAGGATGCCTGGAGTATTAACGTCTTCGAGACAGATCATGCTAAGGAATTTGGACTCTGTAACATAAGCAATTAGAAACCTTGGGAGGGTTTTTTTTTTTTTTTTTTTTTTTTTGCGGCACGCGGGCCTCCCACCGCCGTGGCCTCTCCCATTGCGGAGCACAGGCTCCGGACCCTCAGGCCCAGCGGCCATGGCTCACGGGCCCAGCCGCTCCGCGGCATGTGGGATCTTCCCGGACTGGGGCACGAACCCGCGTCTCCTGCATCGGCAGGCGGACTCTCAACCACCGTGCCACCAGGGAAGCCCCCTTGGGAGGGTTTTAATCATGAAAGGAAACTTCATTTACTCAACAGATATTTGAGTGCTTATTATTTCCAGTCGCTAATCCTATTCATGAATTAGAATAATTTCAGGCAGCAATATAGAAGACAGGCCAGAAATGGCAAAGAGTAGAGGCTATTTCAAAATATTTAGACAAAATTGATGAGACACAATTGAGATAGAGACTAAACCTATTTCACCTTTGGATTAACTATTGTCAGAGGGTAAAATAATAGGAAAGATGATTTTAGTAGCTTTCTCTTCTCATCTTTATTTCCCCCTACCTGCCACGCCTCCTAATACTTTCAATGCCCCAGAAGACCTCCAAGGCTCCACAAGTTTCCTGTGAATTCAGATACTACTCTCTGACTTGTTTCAGTCACCACTGAATTTCATTACTATGCCCAAGATGCTGTCTCAAGTGGAAGTCAACTTGAGGAACTAAACTTCTGAGACAACTTACCTGTATAACCTTCCCCAGGCTTTTGTCTATAGCTCACGGCTATAAAGCTCTTCTGCTTCACACTGTGAAAACCCTTTCCAAGAAGTTTAAGCCACTCAGGAGCAACGCTGTATGTTTGGCTCAGTTCTCAGTCCTTTTATGTAAAAACTCACTAAGAAGTGGAGAGAATCCTTCTCAACTTCTCCAGGCATCTTATGCTACTAACACTTTAACTCATATCTTTTCTCCTCCCCTTTCTTATTCTCTTCACATTTCAGTTACTGACTGAAGCTTTAGAAACATTTATGTAAGAAGAAGTGTAGATATGAGGAGACAGACAAAGTAGTTCAAGTAATTGAGTTTTATCATAAAGTTAGTATACAACTGCAGAGTTAATTTTTAAAAAATCTTAAGTTTTTAAAGGACGCAGGTCTGTGGTTCATAGTAGAAAATAGATTTCTAATTTTCTTATTAGACTTTATTTTTTAGAGTATTTTTAGGTTCACAGTAAAATTGAGTGGAAGGTCCAGAGATTTCTCATATACCCCTTGTCCACACACATGCATAGCCTCCTGCATTATCAACATCTCGCACAGAGTGGTACATGTGTTGCCATGGATGAACCTACACTGATAAATCATTTCTTCCAAAGTCTGTAGTTTGCATTAGGATTCACTCTTGGTGTTGTACATTCTATGCATTTGGACAAATGTGTAATGACATTTATCCAAGATTATAGTATCATACAGAGTAGTTTCACTGTCACAAAAATCTGTTGTGTTCAACCTATTCATCTCTCCTGACAATTACTGATCTTTTTACTGTCTTCATAGTTTTGCCTTTTCCAGAGTTGGAGTCATACAGTGTGTAGCATTTTCAGATTGGCTTATTTCACACAGTAATATGCATTTAAGTTTCCCCTATGTCTTCTACTAATTTATTTTTGAGAAGATTTTATTTGGAAGCTTATACAAACACAGTATTTCATATCATCCTTAATATGTTTATTTTATTTTTCTCATTATAATGAGATAGCATTAAAAAGCATTTTTCCCACTAAACCCTATATAATTGCCTTCAAATCCCCTTTAATTTATTCCAGTGTGCTGTAAAAATATCATCATTTCTATAGATTTCATAATGTGAAAAAGGGTTGTGAAGCACTACACAAACTTTAGATGAGGATTCTTAACCTGGGGCCCCTTGATGGATTTCGGTGGATGTGTAAAATATGCAAATGCATTTGTTCTGGAGAGATGGTCAGTAGTTTTCATCAGATTCTTCCGTGTCCTTTCATGACTTGATAACTCATTTCTTTTTAGCCCAGAATAGTATTCCATTGTCAGGGTATACCACTGAATGCTGACTACTTTATCCATTAAAGCCTTTAATATTAATCATAGTTGTTTTAAATTCTTGGTCTGATAATTCCAACATTTCTGCCATATCTGAGTCTGGTTCTGATGCTTGTTCTGCCTTTTAAAACTGTGGAGTCTGTTTGCTTGTGTTGTTTTTTGTTTGTTTGGTTTTTAAATCTGAACTCCCCAGTGGGTTCCAGGAAGGCATTTTACTTTATTTTATTTATTCTATTCTATTATATTCTATTCTATTCTACTCTATTCTATGCCATGCCACGTAGCTTGTGGGATCTTAGTTCCCCCACCAGGGATCAAACCCGTGCCCCCTGCAATGGAAATGTAGGGTCCTTACTACTGGACCTCCAGGGAATTCCCTAAAACTATGTTTTTTTAATCTTTTGATATGCCTTGTAATTTTTCTCAATAGCTGGATATGATGTACGAGGTTAAAGAAACTGCAGTGAACCAGACTTTAGTAATGTGATGGGAAAGTGTGGGGAGAGTGGAAATGTTCTATAGTCATATGATTAGGTCTCAGTCTTTTAGTGAGACTATGTACTGGACTGTGAAGTTCGTAAGCACTTCTCAGAAGTCACACCCCACCCACCCCTTATGTACGACAGGATAGCTAGGGTAGACTGGAATTGGGTATTTCCCTTCCCCCAGGTCAGTTACGCCCTTATAAAACCAAAGCAGGTGGGCTGTGGTTAAATAGTTCTTCCGGAGGGCAAACCTTATTAAGAAGAAAAGAATGATGTGCTTCATTTCATGATGGCTCCTTTTTCCCTTACCCCCCTGGCAGCACAAGGAGATTTTTCTCTACTTACTGTGAGAACCTGGTGGAGCTCCAGGAGATAAAACTCACAAGATTGTAGGGGCCCACTGATGATTGGGTCCCTCTGGAGTTTTAATCTCCCAGAATTGTCCACATTAACCTTCCAGCAATTCATCAGTTATAGTCCAGGTTTTCCTACCCTGGAGCACTGATTCCCATGGAGGGTTCTGCTCTGGTAAGTTGTGATTCTTTGTATTTGCTTGTCTGTCTCTCCGGTTTTGGAGTCAGCAGTTTGCTCTGTGGCCTTACTTCTCTTAGGGATCTAAGAAGAGTTGCTGATTTTTCAGTTTATCCAGCTTTTACTTTTTTTTTTTTTTTTGCAGTACAAGGGCCTCTCACCGTTGTGGCCTCTCCCATTGCAGAGCACAGGCCCAGCGGCCATGGCTTACGGGCCCAGCCGCTTCGCTGCATATGGGATCCTCCCAGACCGGGACACGAACCCGTGTCCCCTGCATCGGCAGGCAGACTCCCAACCACTGCGCCACCAGGGAAGCCCTCAGCTTTTACTTGTTAGGATGGAGTGGCAACTTCTAAGCTTCTTACATGCCAGACCAGAACCAGAAGTCTCCGACGACAGATTTTTTTTATCTATTAATTTTATTAAGCAGTGTATTAGGAGTAAGTAACTAGAAATATCTGGGTGATTCAGTGTCATTTGGCATTCCTGAGCCCCTTCAAATACCTAATTATCTGAGAGGGGTGAGGTCACATCATGAATCATGCCTCTTTTATTTTTGTTACTGACTCCTCCCTTCATATTCTTCCAAAAGATCACATTACTATCTGGCGGCCTTTCCCATGACAATCAAGGACAATGGAAATATAGTGTAGGCTTCTCTTCTTACTGCTGTCTCCATCAGGAAATAGCACCAGAAACTCTGCGGAATTTAGTTTTCTCCACTTTGTTACTCATCTGATATTTTATAGTTTAAGGGCAAGTCTTCATTGTATTATGGACTTAAAAGAAAAAAAAATGCAGTGGTGGCACTGTATTGTAGGATTCCAGAAGCTTTTGGTAAAGTTGTAATTTAAGAAGAGAGTTCCTAAACCCGTTAGAGGCATGCAGGGTTTGCAAAAAATATGTTGAAGAATTCCCTTTCTTTCCATACCCATATGCTCATAATCTGTTTAGTGTGGTGCTTGACACTTAGGAATCCTCAAATGTTAGTGTATACCAAACAACATATTAGGTGCTAGAGAAGAACCTTGAACCAGTCCAGCAAGACTATCTTGTTCATTCTTTTACACTTGTAAAACTGACCCAGAGGGCTATAGGGAGGGTGGGTATCCTGGAGTTCATACTGGAGAATTCTGTAACACCGGTTTATTAAAAATACTTATTTTCCTATTTGTATAACTCTACAGTTCTGCTTAAGCCATGGACACAGATAGTCCCACAACATAATCTATTTTATAAGGATTATTAACTTGCAGATGGAGGTATGATCTGCAAACACTTCCTCTCAGTCTTTGGTCCAAAAGTCTTAATGCTCCATGTCACATTACCAGACATTTTCCTCTGGATATAGCAATTCAGGGATTTTTCTTTCTCAAGGTCTTAACCTGGGATTCAATGCCAAGTTATATATATTGAAGGCTGATAACCAAGGGACCACTTGCAACAGCTTCGGGGCTGTCTTTATTCAAAGTTGGATTTGAATACATTTGAACAGATTTGAACAGATGTTTCTGGTAACAACAGTATCTTCCTCTTTGGTAATGAAGGCAGAAACATTTATCTGAAAGTAACACAAATCAAAATAATTTGGAGTTAATTTATACCTGAACACATAAGAAAGAAAATAAAAGCTGTTCTCTCTGAAGCAGAACTTGGCGGAGGGGACTAGTTCACCATTACCACCAACAACAGCAACAAAATTCTTTCTTACTCCTATTGCTGCCTGTACTGCTCATTTGCTACTTACCAAATGATCTTTTATTATCCCTTAATATCTCAAACATTTGTTTTTTCGACTTTATTGGGAACAAGTGATGAATAAGATTTGCTTGGTATTCTCTCTAGGCGTGCCGAGAAAACTATCACTAAGTGGCTGGAAACGTCAAAACCAAGAAAATAAACGTGCTTCAATCACTTACATATTCAATAAATATAACACATGAATGGAAGCCCAGAGTTCAAACTTTTCCCACCTTTCATGAGGGTGTATACATTAGAGAGGTTTAACCAAACTTCATCGAGCAGTTTCTGGAATTAAAACAACTGGGCTGTCTGCCACACCCCACAGCTTGGAATGTAGGCAATCAGGATTTAGGATGTTTAAGACTCCAACCAAATTAAGTGGATGCAAACCATTGCATTAGATGGTGGAGAAGGTCTGCCCTCCTCCTACTTAAAATGCCTGGGAAACAGGAAATACAAGTTCAATTGAGATGGCCTTTCTCTGGTAGAAAAGTAATTGTCATGTGCCAGAGACAGTGAATGAATATTACTGATGTTTCTATGATCAAAGGACACTTGGCTTTGCTATTGTAACAGCCATTTGACTGCTCCCTTGCAAATCAACACAAGTTAATATGTTCATGATGACTGAATAATTACAGTGAAAAAAAACTTGCTTTCAATCCTTGCTAGTGGGAAAAAAAAGGCCAAGACATGTCCGGGTGGAAGTAATTCAGAGTTGTCTCAGAAACATGTACAAGTTAGCAACACGACAGTGAGTTTTACTCAATGTGGGCACTACGCTGGGCAGAAAAGATACCAAAAGTTTTAGTACCCACTTGCATTTTAAGGCTGTCTAGTGTCCTATCTGGGGATAATTTCCCACAATGTTTGATCTTGTTGGTAGACAATGTCTTATTTCCTGCTCTATAGATCAAAGAGAACAGGGTACACCCTGATTGTCAGTAGTGATAATGATTTAATCCCTTCAGTTGGATTTTTCATATGTGACCTGGTCTCTGTATTTTGTGATTCAAACAGGATAGAAGCAATTTATTCAGATCATTAGTGCCCACATCTGAGCAAGATGAGTGAGATGCTAAGAGATGCCCTTTCAGAAGAGCCTTCTATCAATGTAGTTAGCTCCTGATATCATATATTTAGAAAGATATAGGTATTCTTAAATATATATATCCTTCAATATATATATCCTTAAATATATATGTATCCTTAAATACATATGCATTCTTAAATATGTCTCTATCCTTAAATACCTATCAATCAATCAATCTATTGCCTTAAGCTAGCCACTAGATATTTCTGTTACCTATTGTAAAACAATGTCCTAATTGATGAAGAGTGTATATCAGCACATGCAAAATATCCCAGGGGAAATATGGAGAAATGGGATTGATAATCTTGTCTAGATGTATGCAGTTAAAAGTCCTATAATATTCTGGCATGGGAATTTAGTCATCCACGCAAAAAGTTGTGAAACTGCTAATTCCATCATCCTCTGTGTTCACTTGGGAACAAGCTCTGGGAGACAGCATTGCTGCCACCAAAGTATGGTAGCAGGAATTCAAGGCTGCATGGTGGCATGGATCTTTTTGATAGAATTAGATGATTTGAAGAAAGGGAATTACAAATTCAAATATCTAAATTTGAGAACTAGAAATAGGATATTTAGGTGTTTTTTTTCCCACCTTCCACTAAGCATCCCTTGCCCTCAGAAACAGATTCCCTCTGCTTGCCTGATTCCCATCAGAATAAGATTATTCTCTTACCATGTCACCTTAGAGATTTCCTTGAAGAGGAAGTCCCTCATGTCTCTCCCTATCCCTACCTCATTCAAACCTGCTACTAGAGTTAGGTGTCAGTATAGCAAAGGAAATAAATTACAAATAAAACCTTGCAAGTTAGCTTGGGGTCATATACATGACAAGGAATCAAAGACTTGCCAATTTATATTGGAAAAAATCTGGAGGACGTATAAAAACAGATTTTAGGGTGCTCATATAAGACTGAAACATTTTTAGATCACTGGTACCAGTTGCTAAGATAAAATTCTCTCTTGCCATCCTGTGAACATGGGTTCTTACATAACTTTGTTAAAACTTACTCAGGCATGTTTTGAAGAAACTAATATAGTTAATCATTGTCTCCAAGTGACTATATAAAGAAGCATATTTGAAAAATTACTAGTTTAATGGATTTTGTAATTTTGGACATTTTGTCAACTGTTCTCTTTTCAGTCCCTCCGTCTCCTCCCCTTAGCTGCCTACACTTGGTTTTATTTTCCATCCCAACTAAAAGTGATATATTCAGTCTCACTAGGTCATGAGAAAAGATTAAGGAACAGCCTTATATGTACCTTTTAGAATTCTTCCATCCTCTTCTCTGAAACCCAAGTCTTTCCTTCCACCTGGCCACAGCAAGAAGAGAGAGTTGAGAATGAAAATATCAAAACCTGCCTTCATATACTCATTAAACACTTCTAGACTTCTCCGTTCCTAATTCACTTTTATTTTCCAATAAATTATTTTTGTTCCTTCCCACCACTAAAAGTTGCCCTTGCAATGGCCCTAACACTCATACTTTAGATAAACTGCCCTTGATAATAATTCTCTGGGAACCGTTTTAGAGAACAGCAGCATTTCTTTCCATAGATTTTAATAGAGGGCAATTTAATTTTTTTCAAAATAGAAAAAAGTAATAGCATTAGTCGTTTTCATGAAAGAAAAAAAGAAAAAACATTGGCATGAAATCTATAGAGGGCCATAAGATACACAATTACAATTTTAAAATTTACTCAGGGTGGAAAAAATAAATTTTATTGTTCTTTAAGAATTAGTATGGAAGCAACAGTAGGATAAGTCTGAGAAAGGAAACCTAGGACAGGGTCAATAGAACATATTCTCCTGGACAATCTAAAAAAATTATACATGATAAATGGGTTGTGGTTCATGGCTACTATTCACTTGTTTTAAAAAATACAAGACACAATATTAAAATATCATTCTAAGAATGCATGCCAGATACATCTGATAAATTTATACAAAGTATTACAAATGACTATGGGAAATTTATTGCATGCACCTTCATTCTATAATTTGGAAGCTGTATTTATCAGAGATGTCCAGAGAAACAGAATCAGTAGGATATATATATATATATATGTATATAGAGGAAAAGATTTATTTTCAGGAATTGACTCATATGATCGTGGGAGCTAGCAAGTCCGAAATCCATAGGGTGGACTGAAAAGCTGGAAATTCAGCTAAGAGTTGATGTTGCAATCTTGAGTCTAAAGATTGGAAATTCAGGTAGAAGTTCTATATTGCTGTTCAGAGACAGAATTCCTTCTACTTTGGGAAACCTCAGTCTTCGCTTTTAAGGTCTTCAACTAATTGGATGAGGTTCACCCACATTCCGGAGGATAAACTCAAAGTTTACTCAAAGTCTACTGACTCAAATGTTAATTACATTTAAAACGTACCTTCACAGCAACATCTAGACTTCTGCTGGACCAAACAACTGGGCACCATAGTCTAGCCAAGTTGACACTTAAAATTAATCAACATAGAAGCTTTGGAGGGGAAGAACACTTGTATCTAATCTGGTTATAATTGCTTGCAGTAGTTTCTTTTAGGGCCATTGTTTGCAATTGATTTTACTAAATATTTGAAATGATTTTGAATATCTTAGATAAAGACTCCTGTTTAGTACATTGTACTAGAATGTTCAGCCATGGCAAATTTTACCACTGAACATACTTGGATACATTAGGCCTATTCATTTCTGCAAGTCAGCATCTGGTGGCTCATGCTTTGCTTACTCATTTAACACAGCCGCCCACATATAAAACAGTGTAAAGAACAGAGTAGACAAGTGCTAATTAAAATTATACAAATAACAATTGTGTCTTCAAAAATGAAAGAATGAGAACATTTTGTTCTGACATATTGAGAATCAGAAAAATGAATTAAATAGGAAGACATACCAGGATATTTTAAGTAGAGTAGCAGATTATAAGCCTACATACTAACTGTCATGTGTTACAATCCACTTCTGTTGCTTAGCAGAGCCTACTCTTAGTTATATCTGGAGATTATATGTTAAGAACTTCTGAAAGCATCATAAAAAAAAACTCCACCAAAACTAATGGCAAAGGCTACCTGTATTGTACCTTCAGAAATTGGGTCTGCTTTTCTCCTATATGACTTGATAATTCATGTGCCACTCAGAATTATTTTTGTTCTACATCTTGCAATCAATCTCCACGTACAATGAAAAAAAGTCATCTCAACAGATACCAAGTAAAGAAGATAGCAATAGAAAGCCAAATATACGAATAACCCATGATTGGGTTCCAATAAAAAAGTTTTACTTTTGTTTGCTTTTGTTTTGATAATGAATAAAGATGCAATATTTTGCTCTGAATTCTTTAGTGTGATAACTAAAATTCCCTTTTGCATCACACATCATTTTATATTTTCTTAGTAGTTTCATGAATGTCTTTTCTCTTTGAGATTCTGTCTGTGTCCAGTAGAAGGAACACTCAGCTAAATGAAAGTGAAATAGACTTAGAAAACAAAATTTCTAAAATGGTAGTAGCCCTGGGACACATATCTATTTCAGAGATTTAGCTGCTCTGAAGCTGAGCTGTAGTCTGCGGATGGGCAGTTTTACCTGAACTTGACTCCGGATGTAGCTATTAGGGCCCCAAACTAAAGCATGAGCCTGGACTCCACCTTCGATGACTTTATGCCTGAGAGGCTGTCAAAAGTGCTGGTCAGGCTCTCAGAAGCTAACGTCTCCAGAGGAAAATCTGTCCCCAAATCTGGGGTCACCTTTCTAGACTTTTATCTTCTCCTGGATATTGACCTGATAATTCTTCACTATCTTGTGAGCTTTCCAGTGCAATCTAGCTAATGGTTTTTATATTATGTCCAGCTTTTCTCCTTTAGTAGCAATGTGGGTTCAAAATTTGCAGCCCGACTTACCAGAAGTAGAGTCCGTCCCGTTTCTCAAGTCTTTAATACTCTTCCTTGTCTCTCTTAAATTCAGATGTGCACAATGACCACCATATGGAAGTCCAAAGCCAAAGTGTACATAATCTAATTTATTTACTGTAATGTGGATAATGTTGGTTTTAACTTTATCTAATTTTGCTGAGCCCTAATTGTGCTTGTTTATTGATTGCCTTTGAGCCTCTGGCTGGGGCTTTCTTTCAATTTAAAAAGCCTCCCTACCTCAAGGTTGCCTATTCTTCTCCTCCCTATATGAGAAAGTCCAGCTCAAAATCAATTCCATCCATGCCTTCTTCTACCTCTCCTCTCTCCTCGATCACCTCCTAATTTGAAATACTATTTTACTTATTCTCTGTGTGATACACGTAGTGTTTCTGCTCACGAAGGGTTAGCACGTTTGCTGGACAAGATGATCTTGTTTGCCACCCTGGATTGCAAACTTTCCAGAGACAGGGTTTAAGCTCTTAGTATCTTCTTCTGAATTTATTTGAGTACTTCAGATACAATAGGGAGTCCAGCACTTGTTAGAGAGACACTTTGACTAACTCACTGCAAGTTAGAGATTTTCCATCTCTTTGGGTCTCATAGAAGCTTCTGAACATTACCTTAATTCAGTGTGTCTCACTGAGAGAATATCAACTTGTATGTGGTATTTTTTCCAGGTTTTATTAGTTATGACTTTTAATGCATATACAAAATAAAACTTGAAATCTATGATTTCACAAATATGGTGTGGTAATATGGACATCTTAAATAACAGGCATGTTAATGAGCACATAAAGGGAACTTGCAAAATTCCTAAAGATGGTAGGTAAATGTGGTAGGCTGATTGCAAAAATAATTCCCATCTGCTCACAGTGCGACTTGGCAGCTCCTCCCAAGGTGTTCTTTTCCCCACCTTTTGACTCTGGGCTGGCCTTTCAACTTGTTTGGGCCAACAGAACGTGGCAGGGATGACAAGATGCTAGTTCCAAGCCTAGGCTTCAGAAGCCTTGTACATTGTTGCTCCCTTGCAACCTTGCTGAGCAATTAGAACAAGCAGAGGCTAGTGTGTTAGATGATATGGGAACAAATGAAGCAGAGTTGGGTCTTCACAGCTGTGGACCTCCTAAGTCAACCAGCTCCCAGGCATTGCCTAGTCAGCTACAAATGCATAAGTGAGCCAGCCAAGATCAGCTGCAACTGGCTCAAATCAACAAAATCATCCAGCTGACCCACAGACTCAGGAGCAGGAAAAAAAATTATTATCATATGCTACTGAGGTTTTGTTAAGAGGTATTATTGTGACAATGGATAATGAATTCAGAGCATGACCAAAATTTGAGAAACACTGATTTATGTACTTTACAAATTATAGTCTTTGATCTTTTGATATGTATTTCATAATAGAGCATGATTCAGAATCATTTCCAGAACAGTCTGTGGGAGAACAACAGATTGAGACATTCTTTCTTTCCATTGTAATTCAAATAAGTAAACCTCAGAGTCTATTTCTTCTGCTTTTTTTCCTTGTGGAATCCTCTTCCAAATACCTTTTCTTACCGTTACTCTAGATTCTAAAGCAGTGGATAGGTAGGGAAGGAAAATGAATGAGGTGTAAAAGAGATCATCAAAGGGAGGGAAGCATTCCAGTCAAAATTGCCTTAATAAATATTCGCTAACCTCTTTAATTGCTTAAAAGTTTTAAATCCAACTATGATTGGTCAGTAGCCCAATACCTTCTGCTTTTAAAGATTTGAACTATTTCAACTATTTCTTGAAGGAGGTCCTACATCTATTTTTCAGAATGATGTGGAAAGGGAGGAGGATTGAGTTTGGAGCCAGATGGTTCTGGTTGGTGTCCTGGCTTCACTACTTCCTCTGCGGCCTTAGGTGAGTTACTCTATCTATGAGTCTCAGTTTCTTCCTCTATAAATGAGAATGATATAATTTTTAAAAGAGATTTAAGATATTATACATAAAGTATCTGGTATCAATACTTACACAAAAAATAGTAGTTACTTCCTCCCAAGCAGCTTGTTACTTCTTAGACACTGAGTACCTGCAGGTACTCATACTCTTGACTGGTTGACACATTTCTCCAACCATCCTGTCATAGTCCATTTGGGTTGCTGTAACAAAATACCATAGAATGGGTGGCTTATAAACAACAGAAATTTATTTCTCACAGTTCTAGGGACTGGAAGTCTGAGATTAGGGTGCCAGCATGGTCAGGTTCTGCTGAAGTTCCTTTTTCTGATTGCAGACTGTTCTCTTGCTGTGTCCTCACATGGTGGAAAGAGGGCTGGAGATCTCTCTGGGATCTCCTTTGTAAGAGCACTCATCCCATTCATGAGGGCTCCACCCTCATAATCTACTTACCTCTCAATGCCCACCTCCTAACATCATTACATTGGGGGTTAGGATTTCAACATATGCACTTGGAGGACACAAAATATTCAGTCTATAATATACCCCAAAACACAATGACATTAAACTGATCTGAACTCTCTTCTTCCAATATCACTTTTTTTTTCTTGAATTTTATTTTATTTATTTATTTTATACAGCAGGTTATTAGTTAACTATTTTATACATATTAGTGTATATATATCAATCCCAATCTCCCAATTCGTCCCACCACCACCACCACTCCTGCTTTCTCCCTTGGTGTCCATACATTTGTTTTCTATATCTGTGTCTCTCTTTCTGTCTTGCAAACAGGTTCATCTGTACCATTTTCCTAGATTCCACATATATGCATTAATATTCGATATTTGTTTTTCTCTTTCTGACTTACTTCACTCTGTATGACAGTCTCTATGTCCATCCACGTCTCTACAAATGACCCAATTTCATTAATTTTTATGGTGGAGTAATATTCCATTGTATACATGTACCACATCTTTATACATTTGTCTGTTGATGGGCATTTAGGTTGCTTCCATGTCCTGGCTATTGTATATAGTGCTGCAATGAACATTGTGGTACATGTTTCTTTTTGAGTTATGGTTTTCTCTGGGTATATGCCCAGTAGTGGTATTGCTGGGTCATATGGTAATTATATTTTTAGGTTTTAAAGGAACCTCCGTACTATTCTCCATAGTGGCTGTATCAATTTACATTCCCACCAACAGCGCAAGAGGATTGCCTTTTCTCCACACCCTCTCCAGCATTTGTTTTTTGTAGATTTTCTAATGATGCCCATTCTAACTGGTATGAGGTGATATCTTATTGTAGTTTTGGTTTGCATTTCTATAAAAATTAGTGATGTTGAGCATCTTTTCATGTGCTTCTTGGCCATCTGTATGTCTTCTTTGGAGAAATGTCTATCTAGGTCTTCTGCGCATTTTTTGATTGGGTTGTTTGTTTTTTTAATATTGAGCTGCATGAGCTGTTTATATATTTTGGAGATTAATCCTTTGTCTGTTGATTTGTTTGAAAATATTTTCTCCCATTCTGAGGGTTGTCTTTTCATCTTGCTTATGGTTTCCTTTGCTGTGCAAAAGCTTTTAAGTTTCATTAGGTTCCATTTGTTTATTTTTATTTCCTGGGTGGTGGGTCAAAAAAAATCCTACTGTGATTTATGGCAAAGAACGTTCTTCCTATGTTTTCCTCTAAGCATTTTATAGTGTCTGGTCTTACATTTAGGTCTTTAATCCATTTTGAGTTTACTTTTGTGTATGGTGTTAAGGAGTGTTCTAATTTCATTCTTTTACATGTAACTGTCCAGTTTTCCCAGCACCACTTATTGAAGAGACTGTCTTTTCTCCATTGTATATTCTTGCCTCCGTTATTAAAAATAAGGTGACCATAGGTGCGTGGGTTTATCTCTGGGCTTTCTATCCTGTTCCATTGAACTATATTTCTGTTTTTGTGTCAGTACCATATTGTCTTGATTACTGCAGCTTTGTAGTGTAGTCTGAAGTCAGGGTGTCTGATTCCTCCAGCTCGTTTTTTTTCCCTCAAGATTGCTTTGGTTATTCGGGGTCTTTTGTGTCTCCATACAAATTTTAAGATTTTTTGTTCTAGTTCTGTAAAAAATGCCACTGGTAATTTTATAGGGATTGCATTGTATCTGTAGATTGCTTTGGGTATTATAGTCATTTTTACAGTATTGATTATTTTAATCCAAGAACATGGTATATCTCTCCATCAGTTTGTGTCATCTTTGATTTCTTTCATCAGTGTCTTGTAGCTTTCTAAGTACAGGCCTTTTATCTCCTTAGGTAAGTTTATTCCAAGGTATTTTATTACTTGGTTGCAATGGTGAATGGAATTGTTTCCTTAATTTCTCTTTCTGATCTTCTGTTGTTAGTGTATAGCAATGCAAGAGATTTCTGTGCATTAATTTTGTATCCTGCAACTTTACTAAATTCATTGATTAGCTCTAGTAATTTTCTGGTGGCATCTTTAGGATTCTCTATGTATAGTATCATGTCATCTGCAAACAGTGACTGTGTTACTTCTTCTTTTCCAATTTGTATTCCTTTTATTTCTTTTTCTTCTCTAATTGCCATGGCTAGGACTTTGAAAACTATGTTGAATAATAGTGGTGAAAGTGGGCAACCTCGTCTTGTTCCTGATCTTAGACAAAATGCTTTCAATTTTTCACCATCAATAATGATATTTGCTGTGGGTTTGTCATATATGGCCTTTATTATGTTGAAATAGGTCCCCTCAATGCCCACTTTCTGGAGAGTTTTTATCATAAATGGGTGTTGAATTTTGTCAAAAACTTTTTCTGCATCTATTGAGATGATCATATGGTTTTTATTCTTCAGTTTGTTAATATGGTGTATCACATTGATTGATTTGTGTATATTGAAGACTCCTTGCATCCCTGAGATAAATTCCACGTGATCATGGTATATGATCCTTTTAATGTGTTGTTGGATTCTGTTTGCTAGTATTTTGTTGAAGATTTTTGCATCTATATTCATCAGTGAGTTTGGTCTGTAATTTTCTTTTTTTGTTGTATCTTTGTGTGGTTTTGGTATCAGGGTGATGGTGGCCTCGTAGAATGAGTTTGGGAGTGTTCTTTCCTCTGCAATTTTTTGGAAGAGTTTGAGAAGGATGGGTGTTATCTCTTTTCTAAATGTTTTATAGAATTCACCTGTGAAGCCATCTGGTCCTGGACTTTTGTTTGTTAGAAGATTTTTTTTTTTTTGTGGTACACGGGCCTCTCACTGTTGTGGTCTCTCCTGTTGCAGAGCACAGGCTCCGGACACGCAGGCTCAGCGGCCATGGCTCACGGGCCCTGCCACTCCGCGGCATGTGGGATCTTCCTGGACCAGGGCACGAACCCACGTCCCCTGCATCAGCCGGTGGACTCTCAACCACTGCACCACCAGGGAAGCCCTGTTGGAAGATTTTTAATCAGTTTCAGTTTCAGTACTTATGATTGGTCCATTCATATTTTCTATTTCTTCCTGGTTCAGTCTTGGAAAGTTATACCTTTCTAAGAATTTGTCCATTTCTTCCAGGTTGTCCATTTTATTGACATAGAGTTACTTGTAGTAGTCTCTTATGATGCTTTGAATTTCTGTGGGGTCTGTTGTAACTTCCCCTTTTTCATTTCTAATTTTATTGATTTGAATCCTCTCCCTCTTTTTCTTGATGAATCTGGCTAAAGGTTTATCAGTTTTGTTTATTTCTCAGAGAACCAGCTTTTAGTTTTATTGATCTTTGTTATTGTTTTCTTTGTTTCTATTTCATTTATTTCTGCTCTGATCTTTATGATTCCTTTCCTTCTAATAATTTGGGTTTTGTTTGTTCTTCTTTCTCTAGCTCCTTTAGGTGTAACATTATATTGTTTATTTGAAATTTTTCTTGTTTCTTGAGGTAGGATTTTATTGTTATAAACTTCCATCTTAGAACTGCTTTTGCTGCATCCCATAGGTATTAGATCATTGTGTTTTCATTGTCATTTGTCTCTAGGTATTTTCTGATTTCCTCTTTGATTTCTTCTGTGATCTCTTGGTTATTTAGTAATGTATTGTTTAGTCTCTATGTGTTTGTGTTTTTTACATTCTTTTTCCCTGTAATTGGTTTGTAATCTCATAGCACTGTGTTCGGAAAAGATGCTTGATATGATTTCAGTTTTCTTAAATTTACCAAGGCTTGATTTGTGACACAAGATGTGATGTATCCTGGAGAATATTCCATGTGCACATGAGAAGAAAGTGTAATCTTCTGTTTTTGGATGGATTGTCCTATAAATATCAATTAAGTCCATCTTGTTTAATGTGTCATTTAAAGCTTTTGTTTCCTTATTAATTTTCTGTCTGGATGATCTTTCCATTGGTGTAAGTGAGGTGTTAAAGTCCCTCACTATTATTGTGTTACTGTCAATTTCCTCTTTTATAGCTGTTAGTATTTGTCTCATGTATTTAGGTGCTCCTATGTCGGGTGCATATATATATTTATAATTGTTATATCTTCTTCTTGGATTGGTCCCTTGACCATTATGAAGTGTCCTTCCTTGTCTCTTGTAACATTCTTTATTTTAAAGTCTATTTTATCTGATATGAGTATTGCTATTCCAGCTTTCCTTTGATTTCCATTTGCATGGAATATCTTTTTCCATCCCCGCACTTTCAGTCTGTATGTGTCCCTAGGTCTGAAGTGGGTGTCTTGTAGACAGCATATAGATGGGTCTAGTTTTTGTATCCATTCAGCAAGCCTGTGTCTTTTGGTTGGAACATTTAATCCATTCACATTTAAGGTAATTATCACTATGTGTGTTCCTATTACTATTTTCTTAATTGTTTTGAGTTTGTTTTTGTAGGTCGTTTTCTTCTCTTTTGTTTCCCACTTAGAGAAGTTCCTTTAGCATTTGTTGTATACCTGGTTTGTTGGTGCTGAATTCCCTTAGCTTTTGCTTGTGTGTAAAGCTTCTGATTTTCTTTAAAGCTTTTGATTTCTCTGTTGAATCTGAATGAGATCCTTGCCAGGTGGAGTAATCTTGGTTGTCAGTTCTTTGCTTTCATCACTTTAAATATATCATGCCACTCCCTTCTGGCTTTTAGAGTTTCTGCTGTGAAATCAGCTGTTAACCTTATGAGAGTTCCCTTGTATGTTATTTGTCATGTTTCTCTTCTTGCTTTTAATAATTTTTCTTTGTCTTTAATTTTTGTCAGTTTGATTACTATGTGTTTTGGTGTGTTTCTCCTTGGGTTTATCCTGCCTGGGACTCTCTGTGCTTCCTGGACTTGGGTGGCTATTTCCTTTCCCATGTTAAGGAATTTTTCAACTATAATTTCTTCAAATATTTTCTTGGTTCCTTTCTCTCTTTCTTCTCCTTTTGGGACCCCTATAATGTGAATTTTGGTGCATTTAATGTTGTTCGAGAGGTCTCTTAGGCTGTCTTCATTTCTTTTCATTTTATTTCCTTATTCTGTTCCTCAGCTGTGATTTTCACCATTCTGTCTTCCAGGTCACCTATCTGTTCTTCTGCCTTGGTTATTCTGTTATTGATTCCTTCTAGTGTATTTTTCATTTTAGTTATTGTATTATGCATCTCTGTTTGTTTGTTCTTTAATTCTTCTAAATCTTTGTTAAACATTTCTCACATCTTCTCAATCTTTTCCTCCATTCTTCTTCTGAGGTCCTGGATCATCTTCACTATCATTATTCTCAATTCTTTTTCTGGAAGGTTGCCTATCTCCACTTCATTTACTTGTTTTTCTGGGGTTTTACCTTTTTCCTTCATCTGGTACATAGTCCTCTGCCTTTTCATTTTGTCTATCTTTCTGTGAATGTGGTTTTCTTTCCACAGGCTGCAGGATTGTAAATCTTCTTGCTTCTGCTGTCTTCTCTCTGGTGGATGAGGTTATCTAAGAGGCTTGTGCCAACTTCCTGATGGGAGGAACTGGTGATGAGTAAAACTGGGTGTTGTTCTGGTGGGCAGAGCTCAGTAAAATTTTAATCTGCTTGTATCCTGATGGGTGGGGCTGAGTTCCCTCCCTGTTGCTTGTTTGGCCTGAAGAGACCCAGTACTGGAGGCTACAGGCTCTTTGGTGGGGCTAATGGCAGACTCCAGGAGGGCTCATGCCAAGGAGTATTTACCAGAACTTCTGCTGTCAGTGTCCTTGTCCTCACGGTGAGCCACAGCCATCTCCTACCTCTGTAGGAGACCTTCCAACACTAGCAGGTAAGTCTGGTTCAGTCTCCTATGTAGTCAATGCTCCTTCCCTCTGGGTCCTGATGCACACATCACTTTATATGTGTCCTCCAAGAGTGGAGTCTCTGTTTCCCTCAGTCCTGTCAAAGTCCTGCAGTCAAATCCTGCTAGCCTTCAAAGTCTGATTCTCTGGGAATTCCTCCTCCCATTGCTGGACCCCAGGTTTGGAAGCCTGATGTGGGGCTCAGAACCTTCACTCCAGTGTGTGGACTTCTGTGGTATAATTGTTCTCTAGTTTGTGAGTCATCCACCCAGATGTTATGGGATTTGATTTTATTATGATTGCACCCCTCCTACCATGTCATTGCAGCTTCTCCTTTGTCTTTGTATGTGGGGTCCAAAGTCACTTCTATGAAAATAGGGACAGAGATTTGACTTTGACTACAGCTACATCAATTTACACTTGTTGAGCCAGGTTCAACTGCTCTGTAGTATTCATTTTGTTGAATTTTTCCATTTTTTAAATATTTCCATCTGTGTTGAAACTAGGTTAAACATAGTAACCTTCCCAAGATGGTTATCCTTTTCCTCTTAATTTTTAAAATAATTGCTTCTGTTTTATCTTTTTTTTTTAATTGCAGGTATGCCTTTCCAGAACTATCCTGTGTTCCTATTAACCGAAGTTTTCTTAGATGTATGTTGCATTTTGAGACTGCAAATTTGAATATCAATATAAACTAGAACCTCAAGACTGAAAGGGATCTTTAAAAGAAAATTAGTACATTCTTCTCTGGTCAGAATTATTTAGAACCACATCCTTCAAAGATTTGGACCACCTAAGTTCATATTCCTTGTATTCATCAGCATTCTCCAGAGAAACAAAACCAATATAAATGAATGTATTATATGGAATTGGCTCACATGATTATGGAAGCTGATGAGTCCAAAATCTTCAGAAGTAATGTCCAGTTCAAAGACCATCAGTCAGGAAGAGTCGATGGGCCAATTTGAAGGCTCATAGGCAGGAGAGTTCTCTCTTACTGGGGGAAGGGTCAGCATTTTGTTTTGTTCAGGCTTTCAGTTGACTGTATGAGGCCCACCTACTTTATGAAGAGCAATCTACTTTACTCAGTCTGCGAATTTAAATGTTAACCTCATCTAAATCACCCCTACCAAAACACCTAGAATAATGTTTGACAAAATATTGGGGACCCTGTGGCCCGTCAAGTTGATACACAAAATTACTCCTCACATTTCTCATTCTTCAAATGAAGATTTGAGACCTGGTGAACTATAGAGTTCTTCTAAAGGTACAAGTAACCACACATAAAATTGGAACCAGTGATGTGCTGATAAATGTTTACAAATCAGATCTCCAAAAGAGAAAAAAGATAGGAAAAAAAGGTTTGGGTGTAGCACTTACTAATACCCATGGTGGAAATGAGAATAGTGATGGGAAGGAAAAAAGAATAATAAGCAAGAGGGGTTTTGCAAAAATGAAATGTGCCCTGAACTGAGCAATGTAATCAAAGCAACTTCCTGCACCTAGGGAACAAAAAGAAGAAAAAGGCTATGTCTGAAGTAATTTACTCAACCTGCATTAAGTGATAAACTACATCACTTCAATGTTTAAGGGGTCTGACATTAAGACCTCAAATCAGAGATAGGAATCCAGTTGGATAATTCTTACTGTTAGAAGAATTGGGGTCAGTTCAACTTACAGAATACATCAAAGTTTTCTCATTAAACAATTTTTTTTAAAATAATAAACAACTTTAGTCTCTGTAAGTGTGACTTAACATATCACTCACCCCAGATTCAATCAGATAGAATCCAGGTTGGTTCATGGGCCCTGGAAATTGGGCCTAAGCAGCTTCTTTAAGGTAGGCAAGCCAGCTGTCATGGCCTCTGAATTTACTATTAGGGAAATAGGCACAAAACAGTTTACTTTTAATTATAAATTTTAAGACATTAGAACTAAAAACTGGGAAAAGTATTCCAATTTTAAACATTCTACTTTAAAGTGCCTTTGCTCAAATTCTAAATCATTAGATTTCATACTGAAAGTGAGAATGAATGTTACAGATTTGAGAACCAGTTCTATTGATGCTTGAAATTTAAATGATTAAATAGCCCACACATGCAAATTTTCATATACAAAATTTATAGTAATCCACATCAAATAAAGAATCACAGAATTTTCTTGAACTATTCTTGTCCCTAGAAGTTCTCCCCACATACAAATGTTGCAATCTGGAAACGATTCTGGAAAAGTTTTTTGAGTTAAAAGAGCTAGAAGTCTGATTAAAAAAAAACCAGCTAAACAACTTCTTATGTAACTGTCATAGAATCAGTTGTTCTGTGTTTGTATTCCAAGAAGCATCCTGTGATTTGAACATTTCTTCTCCCAAAGCAGAGTATTATCTTCTTGCCCATATGTGCTTAGTGAATTAGTAGATCTGTGGCTCTACCAACATCATTATCAGCAAATTCTTGTTAGATCTGTGAATTTGTGGGCCCACCTAAGACCTACTGAATCAGAAACCAGGGAGTGGGACCCAGCAGTGACTTAAGCCCTTCAGGTGATTTATATGCACGATAAAGTTTGAGAATCACTGCACTAGATGATACTTTTCCTTTGTAAGACCAATGCCCTAGAGCAACCAGTTTCTCACTCCCCTCTCAAAAGGCAATACTGAGAGCAAAACTGCATTTGTGAGGGAAGAAGAGTTCTGTTTCAATGAGGAGTTAGGTTATATACCTTCACCTAATCCCTTACCACTTGCTCTTTCTCTCTTCCAACCAAACAAGTCATTCTAAGCACCCCAGACTTGAAGGATGATGAACTACTGTGATGTCATTTCTCCCGAAGGGCTTACAGGATTCAGCAAATAATTGTACTCACAGTTATGATTTATTGCAGTGAAAGGATGCAAAGCACAATCAGCAAAGAGAAAAGGCATCTGGAGCAAAGTATGGAGGAAACCAGGTACAAACTTCCAAAGTCCTCTCCCAGGGGAGCCACCCAGGATGCACTTAATTCTGGCAGCAAGTAGTTGCAACAATACAAGTGAAGTGTTGTCAACCAGGGAAGCTCATTAGAGACTCATTGTTCAGGGTTTTTATTGGGGGCTGATCATGTAGGCACCCTCTGTCTAGCATCTACCAAAATTCCAGACTCCCAGAAAGAAATCAGGTGCTCATAATAAACCATTGTTTGTATAAGCAGTTAGGCATAATGGGCCACACTTATCAATTTGGGGAATGGTGGGAACACTCCCCAAATTCAAGTTTCAGATGCCAGCTAAGGGCCGACTGTGTAAGCATGCAATTCAAAGGGTAACAGTCAGGCCCGTTATGTCAGCTGTTTCCTACACCTCCTTTCTGTTTCCTTTATCTGTAAAATGGTAATGAGGACCTATTTTATATGGTTGTTATAAAGGTTAAATGAGATAATCTATGTAAAACATGTAGAACTCTGACTGACTCAGAATGATCCCTTAATAAATGTTAACTAAAGTTGATATAATTTGTGTTGAAGAAGACACCCAGACACCAGAACCAGATGTTAGCAGTTGAGAGTGGATCATGGTTAATCCTTTTCTCTTCCCGGTGTTCACTACATTGTCCAGCACACAGAAGGTGCTGTTTAAGTATTTGATGAGGATGGTAGTGATTTCTACCCTCTGTCATCTGAAAGAAATGCACAACCTAAAAGTTGATAGCTATGTTTTATTCAGCGGACAAAACTGAGGACTTAAGCCTGGGACACAGCATCTCAGATAGCTCTGAGAGACTGCTCTGAAGAGAAAAGGGAGAGGAGCCAGGATATATAGGAGTTTTTGCAACAAAGACCAGGTAGTCAGAACATCAAAAGATTACTGTTAAAGAAAACCAGACATCTCAAGTTAAGGGATATAGTGCTTTTCTATGTATGGGAAGATGCAAGAGTCTGGGCTCACTAAAATCATTCCTTTGATATGCACTTCGGCTCTCTGGGGCCAGTAACCTATGCTTTCTCATCCTGAGTCTCCTCAGGGTGCATCATTGGGGGTGACTGCAGAGGCTGCTGGCTTGATGGCAGGCATCCTGTTTCCATCCTGAGTTTCCTCAGGGCTCACGGTCAGGGTGGCTGTAATGTGATGGCTTGATGGCTGCAGCATCCTTTGTTTACTGATATGGCAGACAACATTTCTTTCATTGACACCTCCAAACTAATCCCTGTTTTACCTTTCAAGTCCCACCATGTGGACTTTCTTATAATACTTAGTCTTGAGTTAGTCTCTGGAATGCTCCACTATGTAGAAGACTTACTATGCATGGTCACCAACAATGGACTTCTCTCCAAAGTTATACACAAGAATATATATATATATATATGTATTTGTCTTGAATCTTCTACCTCTTGCTATATTTGACACCTAAAGCCTTTCTGAGCTCAGATTCCAGGACAGGATATTGCCTTTCTCTCACCTGAAACTTTCTAAAGTCTAAAACTGAGATAATCATCATCATTTCTAAAAGATCCCCTTTTGCTTCTGTTATTCATACCATCATTTACAAGTGTTCAGATTTGCAATTTTGGGGTTGTTTTGAATTCTTGTCTATGTAAAGTCACCAGGTCTGGCTTACTGCTTACGGTATAGAGCTCTCCTAATTTTCGGTTGTTACTGACTGTCATATTGTAAAACTTCTTCAGGGCAAAACCCTTCAACTTGTTGTTCTGTTGTATAGCATTCTTAAATTTTAGCACATCTTGCATACACCATCTTGAATGGGGTGTGTGATCATCACAAAATCCCTTAGTCATTACAGGCATACCTTGTTTTACTGCACTTTGCTTTATTGCACTTCACAGATAATTGCATTTTTACAAATTGAAGGTTTGTGGCAACGCTGTGTCGAGCAAGCCTATTGGTACCATTTTTTGAACAGCATTTTCTCGCTTTGTGTCTCTGTGTCACATTTTGGTAATTTTAGCAAAAATTCAAACTTTTTCATCATTATGATATTTGTTATGGTGATCTGTGATCATTGATCTTTGCTGTTACTATTGTAATTGTTTTGGGGCTCCATGAACCGCGCCCATGTGAGAGGGCGGACTTCATTGATTGTCAAAATGACAACAAAGGATTTAGAATATTACATAAACTTAGTTGATAAAGCAAAGGCTGCATTTGAGAGTATTGACCCCAACTTTGAAAGAAGTTCTACTGTGGGTAAAATGCTATCAAACAGCGTTGCATGCTACAGAGAAATCATTCCTAAAAGGAAGAGCCAATCAGTGAGGCAAATGTCATTATTGTCTTATTTTAAGAAATCGCCACAGGCCACCCCAATCTTCAGCAACTACCACCATGATCAGTCAGCAGCATGAACATTGAGGCAAGACCCTCCACCAGCCAAAAGACTGTGACTTGCGGAAGGCTCAGATGATGCTTAGCATTGTTTAATAATAAAGTATTTTTAAATTAAGGTCTGTACATTGTTTTTTTAGACATAATGCTATGGCACACTTAATAGACTACAGTATAGTGTAAACATAACTTTTATATGCATTTATAGCCCAAAAATGTGTGACTCATTTTCTTGCCATATTTGCCTTACTGCGGTGGTCTGGAACCAAACCTGCAATCTCTCTGAGGTTTGACTGCACTAAAAATATCTACTGAGGGTCAAAGCTGTATATTAAGTAAATTTTAACTCTTTGTCCTATACTTAATATCCACGTTATTTTTTTTCTTAAAATTCCCTACATTCAGCCAAGAAGAGCCCCTTATGCCATCTGTGAACAAGATATTCTCTCAACCAGTTTAGTCCAATAGTTTCTTCTGGGCCCAACTCCAGTCCCTTTAAGTCTTCTCCAACATCAAGTTTTCAAAGAAGGCTAGTAACTTCGTAGTGTATTTTCCTTAGGAGAGCAGGCTAGCAATTTCAGAGGAAGGACACATAAAGTAAAAGCCAAATCACAAGTTAGGATTTCAGATGCTAGTTATAAGTCATGGATCAGGGAGGAGTAGCCTCTGAAGTGCTTTGTTTAACCAGTTACCAGGGCTCAAGGCAGAGGCTGGCTAGGAGAGCTCAGTGTGGATGATGAGTGGCCGCATCTGACTGAGGGTGTGGCTTCAAAGACCAGCATATGGCCTGATGAAGGGACTACAAAAAGCATGCTGTTCTGCTTCTCCATTTGACCTTCTCTCAACAGCCAAGTAAAGCGTGCACTACACTAACATAGTGAGTAGGAAGAGGACTGACAGGGGTCCTTGAAAGACCAACTCACTCAATTTTAGATGCAAGGAACATGAAACACAAAGAGGTCAAGTGATGGCAGCCCTCCCACTGGCCAAACTGACTATTTTGTGAGAATTTTAAGATAAGATAAGATAAGACCTATCTTATTCAGGATACTTTAATTCCCCTAGCCAGACATTTTCACCACAACTATGGAAATGTATGACAACAGTGCACAGCACAGCATGACCAGCATGGAGTCTGCAACAGCCCTGATCTGCAGAGCTGGGGTGAGAACATGGGCTTTTTTAGATTCAGACCACTGCACGTGCACCATGATGTCTCCCCATTGTGCTATTGCTGCCCTGGGATGGGCTTTTTTTTTGTTTTTTTTTTTAAATTTATTTTTGTAAATTTATTGATTTATTTATGGCTGTGTTGGGTCTTCGTTTTTGTGCGAGGGCTTTCTCTAGTTGTGGCAAGCGGGGGCCACTCTTCATCGCGGTGCGCGGGCCTCTCACTATCACTGCCTCTCTTGTTCTCTGCGGAGCACAGGCTCTAGATGCGCAGGCTCAGTAATTGTGGCCCACAGGCCCAGTCGCTCCGCGGCATGCGGGATCCTCCCAGACCAGGGCTCGAACCCGTGTCCCCTGCATCGGCAGGCAGACTCCCAACCACTGAGCCACCAGGGAAGCCCCCTGGGATGTTTTTAATTGCCCATTTCTGCAAAGTTTTGTAAAAAGCCCTCCAACTGAGTGTAAGTTACTAGTGAAAGGGAATCATTTCTTCCATTTTCTTTGGCTTCCCCATAGTGGCATTATGCTGTCAGCCCTCAGTAAATGTGTCTTGTGTATATACTGCCTACAATGTTATTAGGCCTCAGAGGCTGTTCCTCAACCATTTGGCAACATTGCCCTCCAGGGCTGTTCCCTTCCTGCATGGTTCTTATTAACAGTAGCGGCATTAATGAATGGGTATGTAGTTAACAGAGGAAATGCTCTCAAGGTTCAGCAGATGGTTTGCTTTTGCTTCTCATTTTTTGTCCCTTGTAAGCTGACCATCCTCAGAGTCCATCTCTGTCCAATCATTAGCTGAGTACTGCAGATTCTTTCCACAACGTGTCTGTAAGGCCAAATGGCCCGAGGCAGGGGAACGCAATCAGCCTCACAGGTTGCATCCACACACCCAGTTCTCGGAATTGACCTGGAGCTCCCACCCACCCAGTTCCAGGAACTGACCTGGGGACTTTCCACCCAGCCCAGCCTTCCCGCCTTTCGAGGGGCAGGACTAACGGTCCCAAGACTGATGCAACCGGCACCAGATATTGCCACGATACCCGAAGAGACCACCAAATAAGGACTACCCTGCGCCCTCCCGGTTTCACCACACACCTTTCTCTTCTTCCCCTATAAATTCTGCCCAAACCCTCGCCCGGGCGCGACTTCTCTGGCCCCTTTCTCTCGGACCAGTGAACCTCGCCCGGGAGCGTTCCCAAATAAAGCTTGTTTAAGCTCTCCTCCGTCTTTGGTGCCGTTCCTTACAGTGTCTTTCTCATTGGCTCCTTTAATCCCGTTTTCATTACCATCACATTTGAAGCCCATTCTTTTTTTCCCCTTAGAAAAGTTCATTCACAGTTGCACTAATAAATCAAAGTAGATTAGAGAGGGAATCGGAAGACCCAGTCACTTGATTGTGACACTGCTCATGATGTGACTTTCAGCAAGTCATTTACTTACAGTTTCTTTACTATTCAAATGACCTGAATTAAATAATTCTAGGATCACCCCCAGACCTTTCCGCCTACTGATCTCTGCCTGAAACACATTACTCCATCTTTCTGTCTCTCTCTCTCCCTCTGTCTCTGTCTCTCTTTTCTTTCTTTTTTAGTTTGCACACTCCCCTGTTTTCTCATTCCTGTATTTTATCTTGTTTATTTTTAAATTTTATTTGAAGTATAGTTGATTTACAATGTTGTGTTAATTTCTGCTGTACAGCAGAGTGATTCAGTTATACATATATATTCTTTTCCATTATGGCTTATCATAGGGTATATGGCTTATCATAGGGAATTAAATATGGTTCCCTGTGCTATACAGTAAGACCCTGTTGTTTATCCATTCTGTATACACTAGTTTGCATCTGCTTACCTCAAACTCCCAATCCTTCCCTCCCCCGCTCCACCTACCCTTGGCAACCACAAGTCTGTTCTTGATGTCTATCTGTTTCTGTTTCATAGATATGTTCATTAGTGTCATATTTTAGATTCCACATGTAAGTGATATCATATGGTATTTGTCTTTCTTTTTCTGACTCACCTCGCTTAGTATGACTCTTGACTACTTGCCCCCAATCACAACTTAGCCTAGTTTCCTGCCCTAGACAACCTACTGCAACCTCTCAGATTGTGAGTGGGTGTCATGTTACACCTCATACTTAGCTCAATTATACTGCTCCATTCATTCATCCAGCAACAATTGGGTCTTTACCATGTGTGAAGCACTTGCTGGCTTCTTGAGATAATTCCTATGAACGAGAAGACTGGATTCCATGCCTGTTCCTCACATTGTGAATGTTGCTTTGTATATTTGTGTTTTTGTTTTCTGAAGTGAACAGTAATTACTTTGAAGGCAAGACTATGCCGTATTTACTATATGTGTAGCACCTCACCAAATCTTAATAAATATTTTCTAAATGAGTAATCAAAGCTTCTTCCAGTTCATGATTTGAAACAGTTTTGAATTCAAGAGCTCTGGATTTTGCCTTTCATTATGGACAGATGTCTTTAGCGCCAGTGGTTTAAATAAACCAATAAATAAAGAAAAAAATGTTTGAACAAACATAGAAACAAACAAAACAAAACCAACAAATAATGAAAAATGAAGTATTCACATTAATCTACATGCAATAAAACAAATTCAAGAGGCTGTGTTTAATAGTAGCATCCACGCCCTAAGAACCAAAAACCAGTTGGTTTTGCTCTTTGTACAAATCACCAAGCCCAGCACTGCATTTACATGGGCAATTTCAACATGGTTTTGCAACATATATGCTAATAAAAATTGTGTTGAACTAAAACATTTACAAAATTTAAAGAGAAATTCCCAATTGCACAAATGTCTTCATTTTCTTTTATTTGCATTTTAAAATTGTTTAAAGACCTCTAGCACTAACATTTACATCATGACACAGACAGGGTTAGTTTATTCACTTTGAGATGCCTCAGGTCCAGGGTAAATAATAAAATTGAACTTTACTACTCAAATATTTCTTTTCAACTCAGCATTTTATTTTATATTTAAATAATTGCACTAATGATCATTTGCAGCCATGAAGCATTTGCTATGTGTTTCCCTGAATGGCCACTGGATGGCAGTGCTATAACATAATATCAGCAGCATTTTGTTCGGTTGGGTTGGTTATTCTTTCTGTTTTTGTCTTTCCTAAGTGTAGAACAAGCAGTTTTTGAAGAGCAAAAAGTTAAAGGGACTTTTTAGAATAAAGATCAACAACCAAAATTTTTTAAAAAATATAACTGAATATAATTAAATCCCATCTACTTGCAATTAAAAAATTACCATATATTTCCTTTCTCAGTTCTAGATTTCTTCATAGTGGTCAAGAATACAAGCTTTATAATTAAACAGATATGAGATTTTTTTTTCTTTAGAAACAACCAAAAATTTTTATTTTAGGTAAGTTTCTAAGTCTCCTTAAACTTTTGTTTTCAAGTGTAAACATTTATTATAGCACCTATCCTTTTTTTTTATTTGAATATAAAATTTATTTGAATTTTATTGAATTTTATTTATTTGTTCACGTGTCTCTTTTTTTTTTTTTGAGTTAGAATTATTTTATTATTTTTTTTTAACATCTTTATTGGTATAATTGCTTTACAATGGTGTGTTAGTTTCTGCTTTATAACAAAGTGAATCAGTCATACATAAACATATGTTCCCATATGTCTTCCCTGTTACGTCTCCCTCCCTCCCACCCTCCCTATCCCACCCCTCCAGGCTGTCACAAAGCACCGAGCCAATATCCCTGTGCCATGCGGCTGCTTCCCACTAGCTATCTATCTTACTACGTTTGTTAGTGTGTATATGCCCATGACTCTCTCTCGCCCTGTCACAGCTCACCCTTCCCCTCCCCATAACCTCAAGTCCGTTCTCTAGGAGGTCTGTGTCTTTATTCCTGCTTTACCCCTAGGTTCTTCATGACATTTTTTTTTCTTAAATTCCATATATATGTGTTAGCATACGGTATTTGTCTTTTTCTTTCTGACTTACTTCACTCTGTATGACAGACTCTAGGTCTATCCACCTCATTACAAATAGCTCAATTTCGTTTCTTTTTATGGCTGAGTAATATTCCATTGTATATATGTGCCACATCTTCTTTATCCATTCATCCGATGACGGGCACTTAGGTTGTTTCCATCTCCGGGCTATTGTAAATAGAGCTGCAATGAACATTTTGGTACATGACTCTTTTTGAATTTTGGTTTTCTCAGGGTATATGCCCAGTAGTGGGATTACTGGGTCATATGGTAGTTCTATTTGTAGTTTTTTAAGGAACCTCCATACTGTTCTCCATAGTGGCTGAACCAATTCACATTCCCACCAGCAGTGCAAGAGTGTTCCCTTTTCTCCACACCCTCTCCAGCATTTATTGTTTCTAGATTTTTTGATGATGGCTATTCTGACTGGTGTGAGATGATATCTCATTGTAGTTTTGATTTGCATTTCTCTAATGATTAATGATGTTGAGCATTCTTTCATGTGTTTGTTGGCAGTCTGTATATCTTCTTTGGAGAGATGTCTATTTAGGTCTTCTGCCCATTTTTGGATTGGGTTGTTTGTTTTCTTGTTATTGAGCTGCATGAGCTGCTTGTAAATTTTGGAGATTAATCCTTTGTCGGTTGCTTCATTTGCAAATATTTTCTCCCATTCTGAGGGTTGTCTTTTGGTCCTGTTTATGGTTTCCTTTGCTGTGCAAAAGCTTTGAAGTTTCATTAGGTCCCATTTGTTTATTTTTGGTTTTATTTCCATTACTCTAGGAGGTGGGTCAGAAAGGATCTTGCTGTGATTTATGTCATAGAGTGTTCTGCCTATGTTTTCCTCTAAGAGTTTGATAGTTTCTGGCCTTACATTTAGGTCTTTAATCCATTTTGAGCTTATTTTTGTGTATGGTGTTAGGGAGTGATCTAATCTCATACTTTTACATGTACCTGTCCAGTTTTCCCAGCACCACTTATTGAAGAGGCTGTCCTTTCTCCATTGTACATTACTGCCACCTTTATCAAAGGTAAGGATAGCACCTATCCTTATCATACATTAAGTGAGAGGATGCTTGCCAAGGGTTTAAGCTATATTGTTCTCAATATATGCTAGCTATAATAATGGAATAAGATAATATTTTATTATTATTAGTAATAAATCAACTACACTTTAATATGAATATATAAATAATATTTTATTATTAGGTTCAGAATCTTGGCAGTTTGGAAAGAATTGAAATAAAAAGTCTTCACTTTGAACTTAAGGAGGAAGAGAGAAAGAAAAGTAAGAAGACCAAAGAGAAAAAAGGGACAATCCAATAGGTTTTTGCAATTCTCTTGAAAAATACAGAATACACACACACACACAAATGCTCTTGCAGTGACATACTGTGAAAAAAAACCATATCATTTTTAGAGTCCTCGAGACCAGAGTTGGAATACTGATTCTGCTGTTTCCTAGCTATAAGACTATGCATTCATTACTTCACCTCACTTAGTCTCAGTTTTGTTATTTGTAAATCAGAACTCATAATATAATACTTTTAGGGCTAATATGAGATAAAACAAGCTAATACAGGTAAAGTGCTTAACAGATAATACATATTCAAGTTTGTTATTTCTCTTCTTAGCAGACTTTTATAAAAACCTACAAAGAAACTGCATATTAAATTTTGATCTTATTATTTTCCTGGGGCTTTAGCTCTGTCAGAAGTCTGTAGAACATACAGATCCAGAAATCCCTTATATATTTCTTCATGTAAATGTTAATGTTAATGTTACTGGTTTCTGTAATTTAAAACTTTTATTCAAACCCATAAATTATCTTTGATCTTCAACAGTTTTCTTTAAACTTCCATTCTCTGGGTAAGATGTTAATGAGTATTGGGATGATGAGGCAAGGCAGTATTAGGAATCAGAAAAGACATAGAGGATTAATTCACTAAATGGAAATGCAGTCACTGCATGATCTATGTTGAAAAAGATTATAAGACATGAACTCTTTCAAAGTGATGTCTGACGATTTGTTCCTGGTGGTTAAGAGAATTAAATTATGGACTAAAGAAAGTAGAAAAACAAATTGTGTCAAGACTAGTTGATCAATGTTGTCTAACAGGTGATATGAGTCATGGTAAAGAATACTAACAGTGGCAATATGAAAAATGTTCTGTGTGCCTACCCTTAATACATAAATAAAATTTCCATGGATTCGAGTCTGTGTGTTCACTGAGAGGAAAATAGTGTAGAATACTATTCCCATTTACAGAAGAAGATCTATGCCCAAGAAAAGATAAATCCTGGGATATTTATTTTCAACAACAGCATCTGCTACCTACTCATTGACCATACTTCTCTTCATTTTCAAAGAGAGCCATATATTTCAAAATGTTGGAAAAATTTATGCATCATATTGTCAAATCAATTCTCTTATCAACGAAGAGACTGAGGTCTTGAGAGAGGCCACCAGTTGTTCCTGGCTGCGCAGGTTCTTGGTAGCACAACTCGCCTAATTCCTAATCCAACATTTCTCCCATTTTGGCATTCTGCCTCAAGCAAAATTAGATTCCCATTTCATTTATTTATTTACCTTTAACTAATCGAGATGCCTCCCTTTTTATAGCAGACCCTTTGTTGGCTGATGGTAAAAACAAGCAGAACATCAAGTGAAAGCCCACTTTATGAATCCCAATTCAAAGGACACCTTCACTGGACAGTGCTAGAGTTCTGGAGGGATTCCTGGTCCTTTTATTTATTATGTATTCAGGAGACAAGGGTGTCAACAACGTAAAATACCTTAAAAAGGCTATTTTAGCAGCTGCCGATCTTGAAAACCCAACTGAGGGAAAAATGGAGTAACAGCCTCATCTAGGGGATAAATTGTGTGGAAAGCCAAACACGTAACTGAACTGGTTGCCCTTTCAATCTCGCCTTTCATTCCCAGGGATGGAAAAGTGTTTGGATGGCTCCATTATGTTGCTCACTCCTGCTGGCCAAAGAGGCCAGGGCTTCTCATTAATTTAATGGGACTCTGCTAAGTCCGTACCATTCGCACCATGAAATGCACCATGGGCAGCGCTGTCATCCCGACTTATTACTGTCTGATCATTAAGGTGCTGCTCGACTTGGAACATCTCAAAGAATCCACTCTCTTTCAGTAGGCTTTGGATATTGGTATTTCAATATAGGAACAGCACATTTGAAATGCCAAATAATAAACAAAAACACATTAATGAGTTTTTTAAATCATTGCATTCTTTTTTTTAAAAAAAATATTTATTTATTTTTATACAGCAGGTTCTTATTAGTTACGTATTTTATACATATTAGTGTATATATGTCAATCCCAATTTCCCAATTTCATCCCATCACCACCCGCCGCTTTCCCCCTTTGGTGTCCATACGTTTGTTCTCTACATCTGTGTCTCTATTTCGTTCTTTTTAAAAAACGGGATTTGTGGGAGGACAAAATCCAAATGACATTAGAGTGTGGTTGAGAGACTGTGCTGTCTTTTTTTAAGGTTGTGGGCAACGTCCCTACTTTGCCGTTTACTGATTAAATGCTAATTTAAAAGAAACATAAAATATACCTACTCTCTTAGAAATTCCATTATAAATCAGACAAAAATATTCTGTGGAACTGGATGGTTAACCTTCTTATTTAAAGATGAGAAATGTGAGGCTTAGAGGAGTTGACTAATTGGACACAGGTTACACGGCCAGTTAGAGTCAGGGGTGGTGGGAACTCAGATCCTGTAATTCCTCAGCTGGCACCAAACTTTTCACTAGACCAAGTGGCTCTTGGTTGGACCTATTTTGAGGTTGGTTCATCTGGGAGATTGAAGGAATAAGAAAAATTGCTTTCAGATTGTACAGTTTTGGGGGGGATGGGGCGGGTAGGTGGAGAAAACTTAGTCTGACCCTGTTTTATAAAGAGGATGCCATTTAAAACTGCCATGGGTTGGATACAATGGAAAGGTCTGGAACAATGGAAAGATCATGAACTCTGATGGGGTTTCTAATAGGCAACCTCAGATTTGTTTGGCGGGGCTGATGGGGGTAAGTGAGGTGGGCCCGTGGTTACTGGGTTGCTTAATATTTAGTTTCCTCAAGTATAAATAGAAACAAAAACATAGGCCTCAGAATGGTTGTTTAAGGGCTAAATTGGGTAGAATACGTAAAGCATCTAGCAGAATGATCCACTTGTATTTGGTGTTTAAGAAACATTAAAACTAATTTACCAGCCTTCTAAGGCAATTCACCATTTAAACTTAAATCTGAGATTAAAACCAGGCATGGGGTAAGCAAGAAGTGAGGGAAGTTCTGAGTCTGGTATGCACTACAGTTTGACAAATGAACCACAGAACTTTAAAAATATAAGGAGATGTCAGTGTTCTCATTTAGTTTGTCCAGGAAATAACATGCCTTTTAATAAGTTAACAAATCATAAGGCCACCTAAGTCCGTGTTTCCTAAACATTCAACCTAACTTTGGTACATCTCAATCTTAGCAGTTACTAGAATGTAATAGGAACAACTAAGGAGGCATGGAAAACAGCCTTCTGAAACCAGTGCATTGTGACTGACAAAAGTTATCTTATTACAGTATATCTTTTTTCCTTTTGTGCTGTGGTTTGGAGGCAAGACGATTCTCATTTATCGTGTGATTGCATTTTCTGCATATTATTGATCTGAGGCAAATGGCATTCAATGGAGAGAGTGATTTCCTAGGCTTTTGTCCTTTCATGTACCAGTAAAATACATCAAATGAGCAATTTTCAGATCTCTCTGATTGTTATTCTTCCCACAGTTTTGCCATTTGGATGGACAAAGAGAGCAAGGGCTCCACTGGTCCAAAGAGAATTAATCACAATATATTCTCAATTAAATGTAGGCCAGCTTGCCTACCCAGTAGTCATGAAGTTCTTGAGAAATATCACCGAATAAGACATAGGTGTCCTCAGGGAGATCACAACTTAGTACTTGTTTATTAAGCTGCTACAACAATTTACAGAGCTGACGTTTTAGGGAAGAAAATGAAAGAGAATCTACAAACGTGTGTTGGTAAAGAAGCAGATTTCCTGCTTTTAAAGAGCAATTCCATATACAAATGCTTGCTGCAATGTAACCAACAGAAGCTTATTGGAATAGTGAATATTTCAAGCCTAAGGAGTTTGAGAAAACAGGAGAAGCAGGAAGGTCATCTGACCTCCCCTAACCCATCATACTCCTCTATGACTGTCTACTCTTGGTAAAACCTAGCATGAAATACTCAGGTCTGTTTCTTTGAGTCTTCTTCTTGTCATGAAGGATCCCATGCGATGTCAAACTTAGATTAAATATATCTGTATCTTTTTCTCCTGTTAATCTGTCTTGGTCAGTTTAGTTTTCAGACCCAGCCAGAGACCCTGAGAGGGTGTAGGGACATTTTCTCCTCCCCAACAGTTTCTCCATTTTTCATTTACAATTTCTTTCTTTCTTCCTCCCTCCCTCCCTCCCTCCCTCCATTCCTCCCTTCCTTCCTTCCTCCCTTCCTTCCTTCTGTTACTGAACCAAACTTGGGTCAGGTCAGCTCACCAGCTCGCAGTAAAGCCAATACACCGGGTGGTGATGAAGGAAAGTGCAGCTTTGGCGCCTATAAGGAATCAGAACAGCTAGTGCTCCAAAAACCCAAACTCCCTGATGGGTTTCAGGAAAACATTTTTAAGGGCAAGGTGAGGGAGTGGGGTCCCAGGGTGTGAGATCAGCTCACACAGTTCTCTGATTGGTTGATGGTGAGGTAACGGGGCAGTGTCACAGGGGTTAACATGATCAATCCGTAGGCTCCAGTAGGTCTGGGGGCTACCTGCTCTCCGTTTTCAAGTTGTTAATTTCTTCCATTTAGTGGGGGTTTTAGCATCTGCAAAACAACTCAGAAAATGTGCATCAGATACTATTATCTAGGTACTTCAGAGAGGAGCTAAAGCAGAGGATATGGGGGAGGGGTCTGTCCTGGAAAGGCCCCATAGGGTCCTGCTGGGTTATGCTTCCTTCCTTCCTTCACTGTTCAACAACCCTTAATGATTATTATCCAGGGCCTGAAAAGTCACAAATGGATTATATCTGCTTTTGTGTAAGGTGAGAGACGAGATGTATGTTAGATGTTTCAAGGGAGCAGTCACTAAGGGCAATAGGGATGTAAAGAAAGAGCGGATGAAAACTTGAGTACTTTACAAATTGGGGACAAAAGTGGACTATTTAACCTTAAAATTTTTACTTCTAGAGTCTTGATATAGCTTCACTTTTGAACCTCTATTAGTGGTAATTGTGAACAGATTAAGTATATTCAACTTCCTACTCATGTGTGAAGTGATGTGCTAGGAACATCAAGAGGAAAGCATTTTGAAGAAGAAGACATGTTTGGGGTGGGCCTTCGTGGGGAGAAAAATCCCTCTTCTTCCACCTTCCTAGGTTCAAGGCTGGGGCCCAAAAGAGCAAACTGATTAAACACAGACTAACGGGCTTCCCTGGTGGCGCAGTGGCTGAGAGTCCACCTGCTGATGCAGGGCACGTGGGTTCGTGCCCCGGTCCGGGAAGATCCCACATGCCGCGGAGAGGCTGAGCCCGTGAGTCATGGCCGCTGGGCCTGCGCGTCTGGAGCCTGTGCTCCGCAGCGGGAGAGGAAAACAATACTCCTGTGTATACCGGGAGGCAAAGATAAACACAGACTAACAAGAAAAAATAGTTTTAAATACCTGTAGGTGCATGAGAATTCACAAAGACAAATTTGGCTCTAGGAGGCTGTCAGATGCTTGAGGCTTATATACCAACTTAGGTTAAACAAAGGAAGAAGGGTTTGGGGCTGCTGGTGAGGGAGGCAAGTTATGAGGAGGGGAGAGGGGGAGATGTCTGGTAAATAAGGGGCCTACTGTTATGCAGATAAGAGTCTCTGGGGTGGTGAGTTGTCTCCTGGAAGTAGCTCTCTTTCTGGTTTGGAGACATCTCTACAAATAGAAATTTCCTATATAAATGTATATTTCCTTTACAAAAGGGGAAGTTCGTACTTTATTTTTTCTGGAAGTTAGAGGGAGGCAAAGAGCTTTCTCTGTGTCTGCTGGTTCTCAACTGTCTTTAGTTCCAAATAATCCATATGCCAAAGAGATAGAATATAATGGTATTCTTCATCTTGAATAAACTATAGGATTCAGTTAGGTGGAGAAGACTATCAAGGAATTCTCAAGCAGAGATAATATCATAAGCAAAAAAAGAGAAATGTATGAAAGCATATAGGTCATTTGGAAGAAGAACTCTATTTAACAGTGTAGGACATATTAAACAGATGAAATAAGAGTGAAACCACATGTTTCTCTTCAAAAGGATAAGGATGGGATGCGGGCCACACAAGTTACAAGGATGATAATGTGTTTGCATGAAGGAGGTTTAATACTCCTTGGTGTTTAAAAAGAAATTACAGTTGAAAGATTTGCTATTACTTAAAAAGGTCAGAGATATTGGGATGAAAAACAAATGGGTGGAAAATGTGGTATCATTGTAAAATTTGCAGTAGTATCAAAACAACAGTTGACAAATGTCCCGGGTGCTTAAGTGGTTTCATCAGAAGCACTTCTTCAAAATGTCCTGTATTTTCTGAGATGGATAGGGTTTGGTGTGACAGGCAGGGAGTGGCAAACTCAAGTAAGGTTGGAAGGTTAGGCTGGGGTCACAGGCTTTGAAGGTGATTCTCAGGATTTCTAACTTTCTTCTGTAGGTGGATGAATGGGATGATCGATGAGTGTTCTAGAAAGGTCATTCAGGCTGAGGTTTGGATTGGACTGAGAAGGAGCCTACTAGCAAGGAGGTCCATGGGTAAGTTATAGAAACCCCTCCAAAGAGCAATGAAGGCCTGAGTAGCAATCCCAGCAGGGTTAGAGCAGAGCAAGTAGTGGATCCTGAACACATTGCAGAATTAGGGCTGCCAAGTTGGGACATGGGTGTTGAGGCAGTGGAGAGAGTCAAAAGAATTTTCAGGCTTTTGGTACCAATAGCAATAAAAATGGGGGTCATGTTCTAATAGTTTCTTTTCATAAGCAATAACTTCTAAAATGCTTTTCAGAATTGTTTCTAATTTAGTGAATGAAAATAGGAAAAAACAAGAAAGGCTAATTAAAACTCATTGAGGCTACAGGGCCACAAAGCAGAAGCGAAGGAAGTGATGGGAAATAAAAACATCAAAATTTGATTGGAGTAATAGATTATGTAAACATTTTGAGTTTGATCTCATTATATCAGAGATTTGACAATGAAAGGAAATTTTACTAAGTGGAATACAGTAAGATCCTTTAAAACAATGATGTGGGACAAAAATTTAGAAGTATTAGGGCATTAGAAGGTTAGTATAAGCATCCAAAGGGTGAAAGATTTGAGGCTTACCTCTGCTTTTTCCACAGAACTATCTCTCAAAATTGACATTAGTTCCTATTATGTTTACATTTAAGTTTCTATTTTGAAGCTATTTTTAATATTAATGACATATCATTAATAGAGTGGTTATTTTTCTTCAGTTACATGCTTTAGTAGAAATTGTTGATTGTATATTTGTTTGGGAGCTGGATGTTTTCAAATAAAACTATTTCTCCAAATTTTACTGGGAAATAATTTAAGAAGTTCCAATATAAAAATTCACCGTATGGGGCTTCCCTGGTGGCGCAGTGGTTGAGAGTCCACCTGCCGATGCAGGGGACGCAGGTTCGTGCCCCGGTCCGGGAAGATCCCACATGCCACGGGGCGGCTGGGCCCGTGAGCCATAGCCGCTGAGCCTGCGTGTCCGGAGCCTGTGCTCTGCAATGGGAGAGGCCACAACAGTGAGAGGCCCACGTACCGCAAAAAAAAGAAAAAAAAAAAATTCACCGTATGGTAGCATTTACAGAACCTATCAGATGCACATGTTGTGAACAGTGTGTTTACTCTACCAGTTGGGTGTCGCCTGGGCCTGCAGTACTATATGCCAGCATCTAGGTGTGGGAGGCGCAGGAATAATAGCGCTGTAGGATCGGTGAACTTTTATCTCTACATTCTTACACTCTTGGGGTTTTTTTGGCTGGTCCCGAGAGTTAAATTGACATAAGATAGATCAACAGGAGAAATGTGTACAAATTTATTTAATGCAAGTTTTACATGACGTGGCAGCCTTCATAAGGAATGAAAACACAAAGAAATGGATGTTTGCTGCTTGCTTTTGTATTAGGTTGAACAAAGAGAGGCAATTGTGGAAAAGTAACTGAATTATGTGGGGAAGCTAAAGGAAGAGAAGTATTTTAACAAAGTCTATTTGTATAGAACTCTCCAGGTCTCAACTTCTTATCCTTGATGATAAGAGCGTTACTTTCTTTCTGGTACCAGGAGGACATCTTTTACATGGGGATTTCATCTCCTGCTTTTTTTCTTAAAAGTCAGATAATTATTCTTGTATTTGCTGTTTTTTCAAGTGTCTTTAACTCAAAATAATCAACGTGACAGAGCAGCATATTTGGGGGGTCATGTTCTGAACTGTTTCAGTGCCTTGCCCCTGCCCCAGTTTGGTGAATATGCTCTGCTGTCCACCATCAGTCTAGGCGATAAGGGAATTCACAGGGTAATAGTTAGAGGATTTTTCATGGGTTCAGCAGACTGCAACGTGGAAGAGAATCATTTGGTGTGTGTGTGTGTCTAAACAACAGTGGCTTTCTCCATCCAAAAGCATAGTCTCCAGAAAAACCTGCAGATCCCTGGAATGCAATGCGGTCTTGAGGATGCTTGGAGCTCAGGACTGGTATGAATGTATTCACTTTGAACGGTGAAAGTTGAGACATGTTTGAGCCACTACTAGTAAGTGCTGTCACATTCTTCTCTTCATTGGATCACTGAGATCATCCAAAAATATTTATTAAGTTCCAATGTGTAAAATACCATGCTAGACATACATTGGATTTAAAAAAAAGGAATCAAGACCCAGTTCCTGCCTGAAGAAAGCGTTTAAACTAATGTGGGAGAGAAGGACAAGGGAAGAGCTTAGATATGGAGCCTTACAGGAGAAAGATCAAATCCCAAATGGGAATCAGGAAAGGTGTCAGGATGTTATTGGCCTTTTTCTCTTTACCTCTTAATATTTATTTTTATTGAGGTGTATTTTACATAAAGATAAATAAGAAGAGCTTAAGTGTTACAGTTCAATGTATTTTGACAATCACATTATGTAACCCACACACTTATAGAATGCTGCCGTCAGCCAGGAAGTTCTTGTGCTCCTTCCAAGGCCACCTTCGTACCTCCTACCAGAAGAAACTGCTCTTTCAATTTCTTTCACTGTAGATGAGTTTCGTCTGGTCTTGAACTTCACCTGAATGGAATAATACAGCCAATACTCTCTTGTGTCTGTCTTCTTTTGCTCAGCAGAATGTTCTTGAAGTTCATCCACATTGTTGTGTATATCAGTAGTTCATTCCTTTTTATTCCTGAATAGTATTCCATTTTATTAATGTATCACAATTTATTTATCTATTATCTTGTTGATGGACGTTTAATGGTTTCTGATTTTTAACATGAATGAATCTAGGTGCTGTAAGCTTTCTTGTACAAATCCTTTTGTACAATATGCTTTAAAAATTTTTTTATTGTGGTAAAAGTCACATAATATAAAACATACTATTTTAACCATATTTAACTGTACAGTTCAGTGGCACCAAGTACATTCACATTGTTGTGCAACTCTCACTATCATCCATCTCCCGAATTTTTCACCTTCCTAAACTGAAACTCTGTCCCCATTAAACACTAACTCCCCATTGCCCCTCCTAGGCTCCCCACCCCCTGGCCCCTGACATCTACCAATGTACTTTCTGACTCTATGAATTTGACTATTCTAGCTACCTTGTATAAGTGGACTCAAACAGTATGCTTTCAATTCTTTTGGGTAATACCTGGTGGAACTGTTGGGTCATAGGTCAGACGTGTTAACTTTATCAGAAATTGCCAAATATTTTCCTAAAGTACCATTTTATCCTGCCATCAGCAGTATATAAGGATTCTGGAGGCCCTATATCCTCACCAGTTTTTGTTGTTGCCAGTTTTATTAATTTTAAATATCCTAGCTTGTATATTGTATTATTTTACTGTGTTTTAAGTTACATATTTTTCATGTACTTATCAACTACTGGTGTATCTTCCTTTTCACTGGCTTTTGAGTCTTTGAATGGGATGTTGACAGCTGGTGCTTAGGGGTGGAGGGAAGGTTCCATATACAGGGATCAACACTAGTCAGAAAACAGAGCTTTTGTCCAGGTGGGTAAGTTGGCTAGTGCTACTGATGAAAATGGTCATCAGAAGGCACTCATCAATGTTTTTCAGGAGGTTTAGTGTTACAGATTAATTTTTTGTGTATGCTTTGCCTTCTCTATTTCTTTGCTTTTGGTTATTAAGAAAATGATATATTTTTATATTGACAGTTAGAAAATATGGAGAATTCACAGAAGAAAATAAAAATCAATGGAAATTCTACTATATAGAGATAACTAATCTTAATATTTCAGTTAGTGTATATCCTTCTGGTCTTCTCTCCACTCTTACTCACATGCCAGACAGAATACAAAAATAAAACCTCACAGGGTAAAATGTTTCGTTTTTGATTAACAATATATAATAATCATTTTGCTGTAGATTTAAATACTCTTCTACAGTAACATTAAATGGCTGAACATATTAATTGCATAAATGTATCATAATTTATAGAACAAATTTTAAAATCTTAGGCACTTTACTTGCTTCCTATTTTTCATGTGCGAATAGTATTTCAACAAACATTTCTTGTACCTAAATCTTCAAATATTTATCGAAGAATCCTTCTTTTCTCTACTGGAATTGAAAGGTAACTTTTAACATGTATTAAATTTCTATAAATATTTGAGTCTTTTTCTGGGTTTTATGTTGTTTGATCAGCCTGCTCTTCCTGTACTCATTCTGCACTATTTAAATTATTTTTCTATTATTTCTATTATCTAATAGAGCAAAGCACACTTCATTTTCAAAAAACTCTTGGCTATATAGAGACGAATTATCTGGCCCTAATGTAAACAGTGCCAAAGTTGAGAAAACTTATCTGTAAAATACCCACAGTCTCCTTTGGTGTGTTTCAAATTTAGGTTTTGCCTCTTTTTCTTTCTTTTTCTCCTCCATTTAACTTGTCCAGAACTTTGCTTATCTTGTTGGTCTTTTCAAAGAACTAATGCTTGGATTTATTTATCAATTTTGCATTTTAATATTTTATAATTAATTTAAATAAGGTTCTTCATCTCTATTAATTCTTCTTTCTGCTTCTACTTCCTAGTTTCATTTTGTTCTTTTTTATACTCAAGTGATATTTTTTGTTATGCATAAAATGCTCTGTATTTTCCCATGAGTATACCTTTGACCTGATCCCATAAGATTTTTAAAATATTTTATTGAAGGATAATTATTATACCTGGAGAAAAGTGCACATACCATGGGTATAAAGCTAAACGAATTTTTACAAACTGAATATGCTCATATAACCAGCCCTAACTGAGTAAACCTGTGTGACCTGTGCCCAGATCAAGAAATAGAATATTCCAGCTTCTCAGAACCCTCCCTTCTAGTCACAACCCTCTCAGGAGGAGCTGGAATCTTAACTCTTAACAGCATAGATTAAGTTTCCTTTCTTGTACTTTATATAAATGGAATATGCAGTTTGTAGTCTTTTAGGTGACATCTTTGGCTCAACATTATTTATGAGCTTCAGCTGTATTGCTATGTGTAGTTATAATTTATTCATTCTTATTGCTATACAGTATTTCATTCTGTGAATACCTCATAATTAGTTTATCCATTCGGGACATTTGGGTCATTTCTAATTATAGGGTATCATAAATAGTGCTGCTATGAACATTCTAGTAGACATGTTTTGGTGAGCACACATGCATGTCTGTTAGGAATATACCTGGAATATATATATTCAGCATTACTAGATACTGCCAGTTATCCAAACGTGTTTTACCAGTTTTACTCTGACCGCAATGGGTGGGATATTTGGTTACTCCATATCCTTGCCCAAATTTGGTATTGATTGTTCTTTTTAATTTTAGCCATTCTGGTAAGGGTGCAGTGGTTTCATATTATAGATTTAATTTACATTTTTCTGCTGACAAAGTTAGTACTTTTTCATAGATTCTCGGCCATTTAGATACCTTCTTTTGTGAAGTGACTGTTCAAGTTTTTGTCCATCTTTTTGTTTGTATTCTCTTACTGATTTTTAAAAGTTTTTTCTGTATATGAAGTTTTTGTTACATATGTGTATTGTGAATATCTTCTCCCTGTCTGTAGGTTTTGCACAGGCTCCAGACGCGCAGGCTCAGTGGCCATGGCTCACGGGCCTAGCCACTCCGTGGCATGTGGGATCTTCCCGGACCGGGACACGAACCCGTGTCCCCTGCATCGACAGGCAGACTCTCAACCACTGCGCCACCAGGGAAGCCCTCTCTGTAGGTTTTTATTCACTCTCTCAATGGTATCTTTTTGACGCACACAGTTCTTAATCTGAATATTGTCCAGTCACTTTTTTTCCTTTGAAGAGGTGTTTTTATTTCTTGTTTAAAAATTTTTGCTTATTCTAAAGCCACAAAGATGTTCTTCATTGTTTTATTCTAAAAGTTTTATTGTTTTACCATGATCACTTAGGTTTGATATATAGATATATACTTGGTTATATTCTAGAGAATTTAAAGGTGCACTTCAATTTCTTCTTTTAACTCAGGAGTTAATTAGGAGGGTGTTTTAAAGTTTCTTTGTAGTCTGATTTTTTTTTTGCATCTTTACTTTTTACTAGTAAAATTTTTGTGCACATCTATGTAATTCACACAATTTCTACTTTCAATAATTTACTGAATTTTTGTGGCATATTATATTATTATTTTCTTGTAAATATCCCCAAGACATTTGAAAAGAAAGAATATTCTCTATAGGTAAAGTTCAAAATTCTGTATATATCATCATTAGTTGTTATTATAGCAGTTAGTATTGACTGAGTACTAAATACTGAGTACTAAATAGGTGCTTATTATGTCTTGAGTATAAATTTATTTAATCATCACACAATTATATCCTTCACTTTGTAATGAGAAAACTGAGGCAGAGAGATGGCAAGTATATTGCCCCAAATCCAGCTAGCTAAGTGGGGGAAACACATTTGGTACCCAGGTTGTACAGCTCTTTAGGCAATGTCCTTAACCACTTTCCTTTGTACATAGTTCTAAATTACTATATTATTATTTTCATATTTTCACCTACTAAATAAACATATTAACTATATCAATTGTTTTACATACTAAACTTTTGTCTTGAATGACCAAAAACTGAGAAAACGTTAAATGTTTCTTACTGTGATTACTTTTTATCAATTTTACATTCTTCCATTAGATTTTGCTGTGTGTTTTTTTTTTTGTTTTTTTTTTTGGGTAGTGCCTTGGTATATAGCACATAAAAGCACACACCTTTCACAAATTCATTATGGATTTTACCTGTAAAAACAAATATAAAGTATTTGGCACATGGTAACCACTCTGAAATCACTGTTTCTGATTATTATCTTCTTCTGTCTTCTCCCTTCTTAGCTTTCTGATCTTGATTTTATCTCCATGAGCTGTCACTTTCTTTTTGTAATTTTTCTGGAAGTCTACATAGGTATTACGCTTTGTATTTTCTTCTCTCTTGTACATGTATCAGCTTGATTGGTTATGGAATTCTTGGATCATAGAATGATTTTCTGAAACTCTGAAGACATTGCTCCATGAACCTCTGACATTTAGTATTGCAGAAAAGCTTGAAGCCAACTTGAAAGTTTACATTTTCCTTTTGTAAATTACTTATCTGCACCCAACCCCTGCCATCCGCCTCCCTGCACCATGTTGATGCATGTAAATTTTTTTCTCTAGTCCTGAAATTTAAATGTTTCACAAGGATATATCAGGTTTAAATCTGTTTTAATTAAATATGTCCTTTATATTTGGAATTACATGATTTTCTTTTGACGCATAACATTATATTGGTTTCAGGTGTACAACATAATGATTTGATATACAAATATATTGCAGAATGACCACAACAATAAGTCTACATAACATACTTTCAAAATTTTTTCTTGTGATGAGAACTTTTAAGATCCACTCTCTTGGCAACTTTCAAATATACAGTAGAGTATTATTTACTGTAGTCACCATGCTGTACATTACATTCCCCAAATTTACTTATTTTATAAGTGGAAGTTTGTTTTGACCAACCTTCACCCATCATTTTTTCCCTTTTCTTTTTGCTGTTCCATCTGCTGAGTCTTTCCTTCTAGACTTCTTATAAAACTTATTTTAGATTTACTGGATTTGTCTTACAAAATTTTAAATTGCTTTGGCAACATTGTCTATTTTCTGTAGAAGTTCTGGAAGGATTTCTCTAGCTTATTTTTCTAATCTATTGATTCTAATTCTACAGAATCTCATCTTCTCTTTATGAATTCCATTGCATTAGAACATTTAATGGTCATATTTTTCATCTTAAAGCAACTTTTCCTGCTCTCAGATTATATCTTTTATATGACTTCATGCTTTTATACTTAATAGACAAAGTGTCCTCTTGAATCTTTTAGGAAATACATATTAGAGATTTTCTATAGTTTTTCCTGGCTTTTATTAATAAAGCCATTTTAAGGGAATATTTTTTTCTGCCTGTTCAGCTTAATTCCCTTTTTTTGAACTACTGAATTTTTATAATTTTCTCTTTGCTTATTCTGACAAGTAAGCATACATGGGAGGGATGGAGAATGAGACAGTGATTGGATAAATAATTGGTGATGGAAACTGTAAGCTTGTCCATATTTGGAGTTTTATGTGATTTTTTTTTTTTGAAAGGTTGTTTTGATTTTAACCAAAAAGGAAGGGAGAACAAGGAAAAGAGGAGAGAGGGAAGAAGGGAAAGAGAGAGAAAAAAAGGAAGGAAAGAAGAAGAAAAAAATGAAGGTAGGATTAGCTCTACTGTAGTTTTACATTGTCAAATTATAGGGGCATTACCACTGAAGAGTAGGGTGTGAATTAAAGCCAAGGGCAGCCACATCAGGTAGTTTTGCCCCTATGCCAAAGATAGTCTATTCCCTCTTTGTTTGCTGCGATAACGTCCCTATTCTCTAACTGATAAGGCCTTTTTCTTTAGAGGCCAGCTATGGCACTGACCCCATTCTACTTGGCTTGCTCTATAGTTCAAGTGTAAACTGGGAGCAAATTATGCCGAGTCATCTCACTCTTGTTACCTCTAGATTTGCAACCTCCTCCCCAAGCCTCCTACCACTGTCATAATGTCCATTTTCACTGCAGGCCCTGCTGCTCTGTACTTAGGGTCAGTTTATGAATTGTGAGTTGGCCAGCAATTCTCCCAATAGGGTCCCAATACAGCAATATATTCTGCAGAAATTTCTTGACTTTTCCCCCAATAGTTAGGTTTCCTTCCCTGATTTTCAGAGCTGATTCAGATTTTCCACAATTTCTGAATTCCTTTGGACATTTCATTAGGAATTTGGGAGAATGAGATGTTAAATACAAGGATTCAGACCAAAAGACTGTCTTTTTAATTTTTAGTTAAAGTAGCTTATTTTCAAGAATTATATCACAATTAACACTCTAGCAAATCAATGAGAGGTTGACATAGCTCCTAATTTTTGTGATTCTAAACTCTGGTCTACAGACTAGCTGCATTGGAAATACCTGGAGATTGCTTTATGAATGGAAATTCTCAAATTCCATTCTCAATTTGAATTCTCAAATTCAAATTCCACCTAGGAGATTCTAACAGAGTACATTTTAGTCTTTTTTTTTTAATGAGAGCAAATGTAAATTAATTTTTCTTTTAGAATTTCATGACAGTTGTTAAGATAACTAGAGACCCCCTGATGTGTGGCAACAAGAAATTATTGCTCTAACTGTAGGGTGATTGTAGCTACATCTGAATAAGGCACTATTTGAAAATGAGATCGTAATCCCCTACAAATTCTTTGCTGGAGCTCTTAGATCTGGAGAAGTAATTTCATCATGTGTTGGTGATTATTTAGGAAAATTCTATTGTGCCTTTCTAAGATGATAGTTGGAATTGATGGGAGAAAAACGAAGAGGAACAGCTGGAGGCTTTGCAAGTACTTTCATGAGCAGAGTGTTCCATGCCAGGAGGGAAGGCATTTTATAAGAATTTAAAAATAAAAAATGTTCTACTTCATGAATACATTTTTATTGGTGTTACTTAGAAATTTCAATACTGGCTTTATTCTCTAGGGTAACAAACATAGATACACCTATTACTAAAGATTTAGTTGACACTTTCTGGTTTTATTTGGAGAAAGGGTTGGCTATTTAGATTAATTCATAATTCAGATCCACTGATATCAATTAGAAATGTTTATGCTTAGAAAGGCATATGAAAATACAAGACAATAGAACTTATTTTAAAACTTTTTTAACCTAGGAACTCTGTCGTCTGGCACTTAATCATTTGGTTCCCCTTCTCTTGCCAGCCAAAACTAACAGTCAGAGCACCTTAAGAAGAGGGATTAGATGTGACATCCTGATAAATCCCATTCAATTTGAGCTCTGTACCAAGAACAGAAGGACATTTGTTGTCCATCTGTCTTTGTATGAAATGGGAGACTTTGGTGATAGCACTACAAGCAATGTAATAGAGGGTTCTGAGTCTATCTTGTGGTGTATTTTTATTCAAACTGCAATCTCATGATACAGATATATACCACTCTGTGCTCTGAAATCACCCAAATAAAATTGCTAAGGCTTCTATATAATTCTGGGCTAACTAAACAATAACACCCATATCTCAATGGTCTGTGTGATTACACACACAAACTGCAGGTTTTCTATTCAGTTTACTACTCCCCTAGGAACTTTAAATCTCACTATAGCCAGCCTCTAATTTCTTCTCCTTCTTATTCTGTTTATAAGTGCAACTTGGGATTCAAAGCAGAAAAGCATTTGCGGGGTTTAGGGGTTTAGAACTCCACCTATAAGTACAAAAGACATTAAATGCAAATCCTTTGTGTAGTTCATTGCATTAAGACAAGAACAGAAAACATTTATTAAATTTAATTATAGAAGGTGTGCATATAGAATAGGTAGGAAAAGAGCAGTTTAGACATAAAACTAAAGTCAAGGATAACTGCACAAAAGGCATATAGAACAACAGCAAGAATACATGTGAGGATCTGCCCAATGTTTCAAAGCCATTGCGCTCTCCTAGGGCACACAGTATGCACACACACACACACACTGTGACCTTTGGCCCTGTGTTAGTTTTCTGTTGCCACATAAAAAATTGCATAGATTGAGCAGCTTACCACAAAATTGATTTATTATCTCACAGTTCCAATGGGTCAGGAATCTGGCACGTTTTAGTTTGGTTCTTTGCTCAGTGCCTCACATGGGTGAAATCAAGGTCTTGCTGGCTGCATCCTCATCTGGAGGCTCGACTGGGAAAATCCACTTCCAAGCTCCCTTAAGTTTTCAGTAGAATCCATTCTTGCAGTTGTATAACTGAGATCCCCATTCTCTTTCAAGCTGTTGGCCAGGGTCACTCTCAGCAACTAAAGGCTGCTTTCCATTGCCCAATGGCTCCTTCTATAGGCTTCCACAACACAGCAGCTTACTTCTTCAAGGCCAGCCTTAAGGCTTCACTTGATTAGGTCAGGCCCAACCATGATAATTTCCCTGTTAATTAACTCAAAGCCAACTGATTAGGGACTTTAATTATATCTGTAAAATCCATTCACCTTTGCCATACAATGGAACCTAATCGCAAGATTGATATGTCATCCTAATTACAGATTCTGACTGCACTCCAGGAGAAAATTATACAAGGCATGTAAACCAGAGTATAGGGATTTGGGGTAATGATCTTAGAAAGCTGCCAACCACAAGCACCCTAGTATTTATAGCCTTAGTCTGCCTTAATCCACATACCCTGACCCACTTTGCATTCTAACCACAATGTATTTTTGATTTTTACAAAGTCAAAACCCTTACTTTATTTATGATTTCACTATACTCCTAATCCTTGGCCTTAAGCTCCTTTGTCACCACTTGAGATTCCTCAAGGCCTGGGCTGCTCTTGGCTCCTTTGGTTGGAGACTTTACTTGGCCGCTTGTACTTGGCCAATTTCCCCACTAGAATAATCTCAAGCCAGGGAATTCACCTGGAGTCAAGATGCTCTCTTATTGTTGAACACTTGCCCGATGAATATCTTAGAGATGTGCAAGATCCGTGATCCCAGGCAAAAGGGAGAAGAAAGAGAAATGGAAATCCCTCCAGAATCAGATGTGCACGTATAAACTCCCACATAACTGCTTGATGGGTAGCCAGAGCCTGTTAGATTGTGAAGAAAATGAGAAAAGAAGAGTTCCCTTCTACCTAGTCAGCCTTGAAATTCCAGGATTGATAGAGTCCCATGTTAGATGTTAAATGTCCTTTGAAGCTGCTGGATGAGATAGGGAGGGTGAGCCTTCCTGGTCAGGTGGCCCCAGGTGCCGTGTGTGACCAGGAACATGCATTTTCCTAGAACACAAATTTTAACTCATAATACATTTCTCCCTAGAAACAAGGTTTCAGGTAATGTTTTGGTTACTAAGTCACCTTACAAACTCTTTAACAAAAACACCATAATGCAGAATAAATACATTTATATTTAAAATGTAAATGCATTTATATTTGGCATAAATGCAGAATAGTTCAAAATGTTGGCATGTCTGCCTTACATGTGTACCATCTCTCCTCTATGGAGACTTGACTTAGGTACTCAACCAAACTGAGCAGGGATATCTTGTTTTGGCATAAGAAATGTTATCCTACTTTCTAAAATTATTTTTCAGGTAAGAGTTAACTGATGTGGAAATCAGTTTGGCTGTTCCTCGTATGACTCAGCAATTCTACTCTTAGGCATATACCCAAAAGAATTGCAAAAAGGTGCTCAAATAAAAACTTGTACATGAATGTTTATAGCGGCATTATTCACCATAGCCAAAAGATGGAAATGACTCAAATGGTTATGAACTATTGAACAGAAAAACAAAATGTGTTATGTTTATACAATGGAATATTATTCCACCTTAAAAAGGAATGAATGAAACTCTGATATAAGCTACCACACGGATGAATCTTAAAAATATTGTATTTTCATAATTTCATAAGTGAAAGAAGCCAGATACAAAAGACTACAGGCTACATAATTCCATTTACATGAAATTTCCAGAATAGGCAAATCTATAGAGACAGAAATGGATTACTGAAATATAAAACACAAAAATGTCATTTAGCGTTAAGGGAATTGGGGGTAGGGAGCTGATAACTAAGTGGTATGGGATTTCTCTCTGTGGTGATAAAATGTTCTAAAATTGCTGGGGTGGTGGTTGCCTGTCTCTGTGAATATACTAAAAACCATTGCATCACACACTTTAAATGGGTGAATTGTATGGTATGTGAATTATATCCCAGTAAAGCTGTTAATAAATAGAACTAATTACTGCTAAAAGGAAATCATGTTGGGTAAATAGAGGTAAAGCATGAATATAAGACCCTTTTCTCAAAGCCCAAGTAAGACATGGAGCCTCATTTATGACAGAGTGACTTGCCCCTGGTGAAATCTTTTTCATTCACTGAAAAAATATATTTTTCTTTAGTTTTTGATCTAAAGAGCTTTAGTGAGTCTATGCTGTCTCTTAGTCAGATTTAGGGAGCTCTCTGGGAGGTGTCCATGTGGGCTTTGATCTTGGACTCCAGAGACAACAGTAACTCATCTTTGCTGTTTGAGGTTATTTACTTATCTCTCTTCCTGCAAAGGACCTTCATGTGGAGGGTTGGGAAGAGGGTGAAGGTGGATGTTTACAGTCAATTTCTGAGGGATCCTTAAGCAGCTTGGCAATAGCTATAAAGTCAAACTTCAGGTTTCTTGGCCATAAGAGAAAAAGAAGTTGTGTTCTGGAGTTTTTTTGAGCTAAACTGGACCAAGAACTTTGAGGGAGAAAGGAAAGAATAGGAAATCAATAGCAATGGGCAGGTTTGAAGGGAGGCATGTCACAGGTGTTCTCATTATGAAGTAAGTGTTCTCCATGTTAAATAATTGCCACAGCTACTTAGCGGATGAGATGATGTCATTTGCATTTTAGGGATGAGAAGAGGAAGGCCTGGAGAGAGGGTCAGAGTTAGCAATGGTGGAGATGTAACTTGATTACAGGTCCTTTTGATTCTTCAAGTCTTCATCCTTCCTCTTTTCACTCTACATCAGTGATTCTCAATGGGAGGCAATTTGGAGCCATGTCTGGAGACATTTTTGGTTATGGCAACTGGATGGAGGAAAACTACTGGCATCTAGTTGCGTAGAGGCCATGGATGCAGCTAAATATCCTGTAAGGCAGAGCATAGCCTTCCACAACAAAGAATTCTCTGACCTCGAACCTCAACAGTGCCAAAAATGAGAAACTCTACTCTATACATAACCTAGTATCTCATAAACTTCCATGTGTCCAGCAAAAACCCATAGATGATTCCAATTCCCACATTTATGTTTTTAGTCCAGATGTCTATTAAGAGCTTTGGACTTATGGATGCAACTGCTCTCTAGAAATATCATCTCATCTATCCCCAAACTCAAAATGTTTAGTCATCACATATTTGGTCAATATTTAGATTTGCAATTGTGGCATTAATAACACAACTTTGGTTTACAGTTTATTTCTTTGAATCAGGATATAAGTAAAATCTACACATTGTGACTGGTAGGTATGTTGCTGAACATACTTCGAATCTACTGTCTTCTTCTATTTCTTTTTTAATGTAGGTTGATTTTGCTGATTGTAACCTGTGTTGTTCTAAACATCTTATACATTAGTAATTGTTCTGAAGGTTTGATTAGAGGTTTAATTAAATTCAAATTCAATCTTTTTTAGCAAAATTAATTCACAGGGCATGTTCTGTTCTTCTATCAAGAGGCACCTAAAGGTTTTTTGTTTTTCTTTGTGGTTTTAGCAGCTATTACTGATCAATACCTACCTCCATTAACTCAAATGGTGAGGTACTAATTAAATAATTTCTTCCTCATTTATTAGCTGGTTTATTTCTATAAAGAGAAACTTTTTCTCATTTAGTATTGGTTACCTCTTGGTACAGTTCGTATAGGAAAGGCAATAAAAATGCTTTACTCTTTCTCATTATTTAACAGTTTTCAAAATAATTTACAGTTACTCTAAAGTGGCAACCAATTAGTTTTATTACAATATCATTATAGACTTATAGACTGAAACTTATTTGATGTGTTTTACTCCTTTTAGTTGCTATCATTATTGACACTCCAATTGTCCCCTCCTTGGTGAATGAGAGCCGTTTGAACTTGGCTCCTTAGTCTCTCCAGATGTTGGGGATTCATATATTGGACGGTGGTTTCTTTGTCTGTCTGATCCTGTTTGATTTTTGCAGATCGTCCATATTTATGTTTTATAGATGGAAGTTCTTATTTTTCCTGAGGCTGTTACTTATTTGGTCTTTAAAACAATATCCTTTTGTCCTAGGGGGAAAAGAGGTATCAGAGAAAAGAGTCAAGAAATGTGAGAGTTTGCTGTCTTAATCTAATTTCTCTCTTTTTTTCCTTAAAATTTCAGTTTGATTTAGGTATAATTGACAAACAACATTGCAAGATATTTAAAGTGTGCATTGTGGAGATTTAATCAATATCTAAACACTGTGAAGGGATTTCCCTCATCTAGTTAATTAACACATCTATCACCTCACATATTCATCTTTTTTTTTTTTTTTTGGTGAGAACCTTTCAATTTTACTCTCTTAGCAGATTTTAATTATAGAATACAGTGTTATAAGCTATAGTCACCATGTCTTTTTTTTTTTTACATCTTTATTGGAGTATAATTTCTTTACAATGGTGTGTTAGTTTCTGCTTTATAACAAAGTGAATCAGTTATACATATACATATATTCCCATATCTCTTCCCTCTTGCATCTCCCTCCCTCCCACCCTCCCTATCCCACCCCTCTAGGTGGTCACAAAGCACCGAGCTGATCTCCCTGTGCTATGCAGCTGCTTCCCACTAGCTATCTATTTTACGTTTGGTAGTGTATATATGTCCATGTCACTCTCTCACTTTGTCACAGCTTACCCTTCCCCCTCCCCATATCCTCAAGTCCATTCTCTAGTAGGTCTGTGTCTTTATTCCTGTCTTACTCCTAGGTTCTTCATGACATTTTTTTTCTTAGATTCCATATATATGTGTTAGCATACAGTATTTGTCTTTCTCTTTCTGACTTACTTCACTCTGTATGACAGACTCTAGGTCCATCCACCTCATTACAAATAGCTCAATTTCGTTTCTTTTTATGGCCGAGTAATATTCCATTGATCTAATTTCTGAAAGACGTTTCTAAAATGTAAACAAAATTATGTCATTTCCATGACTGAAACTTGTAATGGCCCATATCTCCCATCAGAACCAACTCCAAACTCCTTAAAGGGCTACTTTATCTTCTGAATCCTGCTTACCTTGCTCTTGCTAAACTTCAGCCACATGGAATCTTGTAGTTCCTCAAACTTGCCACTGTTCCTCCAGCTTATTGTTTTTTGCTCATTATGCTCTTTCTGCCTGATCACCTGGAGTACTGCCCACCTCTCATCTTTGTCTCCTTGACTTCTTTTCCTTCTTAGGTCTTACTCTAGATATTATTTTCTCTACAGGGTTTTCTCTGAACAGGGTACCTATGTCTCCTAGTTTCCCTGGGACAGTTCTAGAATATGCCTGATGAAGATCTGTCAATTAATGTCTATTTTTAATGCCTCCTTTCATTCTCACAAGGGTCCCATTTTGGATGATACATTGTTTAATCCTCGTATCTCTGAACCCACAATTCCAGAACTGTGTTATACCCCTCTTGTGGCTTTCCATGGCATTCTGTAACTGCACCTAACATTTTCACATGCAATTACAGTATCCCATTTACTTGTTTATCTTTGTTATGGATTGAATAATGTTCCTCCCAAATTCATATATTGAAGCCCTAAATCCCAATGTGACTATATCTGGGGATAGGGCCTTTAAAGAGGTAATTAAGGTTAACAAGGTCATAAGGGTGGGGCCCTAATCTAATAGGACTGGTGCCCTTACGGTAAGAGGAGGACACACTCGAGATGCATGCACACAAAGGAAAGACCAAGTGAAGCCACAGCAAGAAGGCAGCCATCCACAAGCCAAGGAGAGAAGCCTCAGGAGAAACTAAACCTGCTGTCATCTTGATCTTGGATTTCTAGCCTCTAGAACTGTGAGAAAATAAATTTCTGTTGTTTAAGCCACTTAGTCTGTGGTATTTTGCTATGGTAGCCCTAACAAACAGTCTTCTTCACCACAATGACTCATTCATTTTTGAAATCCCTGCTACCAGTTGTAGTGGTGTTCATGGTGGGCACTGTATCATCAGGGTTCAGTCAGAGAAACAGACCCACTAGAAATGATATATCACAAGGAATTTATTGTAGGGAGTTGACCTTATATGATTGTGGGAGCTTGTTAAAGAGCCTATCAAAGTCTGTTGTCTTTATATCTGAGTTAGGAAGGAAGGCACCAGGGAAGAAAAGATGATGAGCAAGGAGGGACTGGAACCCCTGGGGATGAGACTGGAACTCGTAAGAATGGACTAGAACCCCTATTGGTCTGTCCATATCTCCAATTTCAATATTGCAGGTGACCTGTAATGGAAGCTTGAGTCCTTTGTCACAGAACTAAGCATTCACCTGTCCCAGGAGTTGGAGAAGCTGAGAGGGGGAGCAGGGGGAGCAGTGGACAGGGATCTGCCCTCCACCATCAAGGTGAGCCAGCAGGGGGCACCATGTGTGTGAGTTGCAATAGTGCCTAGCAGAGAACCTGCACAGGTCTTCCAAGTATTAAAGAAAAAACAAGGCTGCTGTTTCACTTCCACCTCTCAGGTATTATGCAGATATCACTTGTGGCCCATAGTAACTTGGAATTACACAGTGAAGAGAATTCCTGGAAATGTGGTTCCATCTTAACTCAACTGACACAATATGAATCCACTACAGGCACTCAACATGGTTTGCTGAATAAGTGATACCAAAGCTAGTAACATCATCACAGTGTCGTGATCCTTCTCCTAGAATGGAAAGGACCCAAAGAACCCACTTAGCATGTAGTCTAGGAGATTCATGTATCAGTATTCCCTGGTGGACTTTGAGGGCATTAAAATTTTATCATGAGGTTGGTATTTTATAACTAAAATAATAGGGATGAATCAAACATATGAGATATAATGTTTCAAAAAGAAGATTGAATCATGAGCACTAGCTATAGGGTTAATTTATAATGCAGCTAAAATATAGAAGATTGACAAAGAAGAATATTGAGTAGTGGTGGTCTTTGTTTCACATTCATCCTGAAATTAATGTGATTACAGATTACCTGGTTTGTGAAATTAGCCAGTTCACTTTTTTTGGTTTTGATTTTGCCTCTTCCATCTACTGATTGCTTTTTCACTCATTCATCATGAACTGAAGAGGAAGTAGTGGGAATTTCTGAAACACCTAATATACTGTGACATTGAAACATTGTGTTCTCTCAATTTCCCAGGGACCAGTAGTTTGAAGTGGAACAAAACCCACCATTGCTGTTGATTACTATATTGAAGGACAATATATGTTTCAACACATTAACTCTCAAAAATGATTTATTGGGCTTCCCTGGTGGTGCAGTGGTTGGGAGTCCGCCTGCCGATGCAGGGGACACGGGTTCGTGCCCCTGTCCGGGAGGATCCCACGTGCCGCGGAGCGGCTGGGCCCGTGAGCCATGGCCGCTGAGCCTGCGCATCCGGAGCCTGTGCTCCGCAACGGGAGAGGCCACAACAGTGAGAGGCCCGCGTACCGCAAAAAAAAAAAAAAAAAAAAAAAAAGATTTATTGCCTTAGCATCTAAACAATGCTCTGTAACCAGTGACAGTAGTTTTTAGATAAGTGATCATTGGCATGAGTATTGCTCAGTCCCTTAATCTCTGGGACACAAAATCCCCATGAACATGGGATATTTTTCTTTTTTACTTGCCAGGGTCACTTCAGGAACCGACCCCAGGATGGTGGATGTGTCATTCATTCTTATATCTTCCGCTTGATCACTGTTGGAGGGGAGGTATAGTTGCAGGAGACAGAAGTGCACACTCAGCCTTAACCAAGCGACCAGACCATTCAAAAGCTGAATACGAAGCATATGAATTACTTTGGCAAAATGTCCACAGTAGAATAATTGGGTAAAATATTATTGTAAGATAGTAAGATTTTATTGATCCAATTAAATCTCAGGCATTGTTTTTGTAATGTGCAGGTTACTAGCACTTCTCTTTTAAATGGTTTTGACTATGGAGAATGATTTTTTAAAAAATCTTTCTAACTGCTTCACTAGAGCTGAAGGGAGAAAAAAATGACCCCATGGCCCTCCCCTCTCTTTCTAATGAGGTAAAAGTCACAAAACCGGAAATGCACATGGATTTTCTCGACTATTTCTTTTAATACAAACATAAGAATGATAACCAACTCTTTGTCCTCAACTAATTCCATATAGAGTTATGCACGGGATGCAGTATATGGGCTTGGCAGTTATATGAGAGGAATTTACATCTTCTAAAAGCAAAGCAGATAGGAGAGAAATGAGCTGAAATAACAGAAATGAGAAAATGGTAATAAATCACAAATGATAATCAGAAATATAAAATCAGTGGCAAGGATCTAACAAGTCTCCAAAGGTCCATAAAACTCCTTGCTTGCTGGCAACATAGCAAAGAAAGATATCCCATCAAATCATGCTTCTTTGGGTCTCCTAACTAACGTTGCAGCTCACCTCTCTTCTCCCAGCTCATCAACTCTCATCTCTCTTAGAAATTAAATGAGCTCTCTCTCCCTGTTCTCATTTGGTCACTGAAAAGTAGAGGCTCACTTGAACCACTAGAGGGATCTCTCTTCTTTGGAAAGGAAAACAGCTATCTAAATTGTATAATAAACTGTGAACTTGAAATGACACAGGAAAGAGGCAAGCAGGACTGCAAATTAACTATTGCAGTTTTCAAAGATGTTTCAGTGTCTGCAGAGGGGTCCTGCCCCTGGGGAGTCTGACCTTTCCAAGGTCCTGAGAGAGATACGGCAGAGATGGACTCTGTCACATAAACATGCTTTGAACTGCTTGAGGGACTTCAATGAAATCTTGAAGAAAGAAACTACAGGCTGAAGAAAGGACAGCGATAGTTCAGATCATGAAGGCCAATTGCCACAAGCTCCTGTAGAATTTGTAACTCTTATTTTATGGTAGTTTTGAAGAACTTCACATTTTGACATTTCAACACTTTAGACATTTGAAAAGAATGAGAGCGAGGTGACACACACACATAAACACAGACAGACACACACAAACACACTCATATACACAGATACACACATCATCACTTAATTCTCACAATTTATGAAGGAGATATTTGTATTCTCATTTTACATACATAGAATCAGACTTGGGGAAGTTAAGTCATTTCTTCAACTACTAAGTAAAAAAGCCAAAATTTTAACTCAGTTCAGATACTTTTTCTTTTACTTAAGCTTCCTGTGTTAAAAAACAGAATTTTGGAAGAAAGTGTCCTATGTTAAGTATCTGATAGCTCAGAAATATAACACAGAAGATAGTCATATAATATAAACTTCTGAAAAACAGATGTAAGGAAGTTCAGAGAAAAAATTAGTAGTTTTATATGGAGAGATTTAAAAGTCTAGAAGAATCACAGAAGTGAAATTTTGACAAAATAGCCACGAAATTGCAATGAGGGAAAAAAGAGAGACACACTGAAAGGGATCATTGTAGTGATATAAAAAGCTCTCTGAAATAACTAACTGTGGAAATGCCTCCTTGGGTCTTCTTGTCATGCAGACTGTATTTTCCTTATTTGTTCCAGTCATCTTTTTTAAAAAATTAAATTTAATTAATTAATCTATTTATATGGCTGCGTACGGTCTTAGTTGTGGCATACAGGATATTTTGTGGCAGCACACTGGCTCTTTATTGCGGCGCACAGGCTTCTGTAGTTGTGGTGTGCAGGTTTCTCTCTAGTTGTGGTGTTAGGGCTCCAGAGCATGGGGATCAGTAGTTGTGGTGTGCATGCTCTCTTGTTGTGGCACGCAGGCTTAGTTGCCCCATGGCATGTGAGATCTTAGTTCCCCAACCAGGGATAGAATCTGTGTCTCCTGCATTGGAAGGCAGATTCTTAACCACTGGACCATCAGGGAATTCCCTCCAGTCATCTTTTGAGTCTTCTCTTCCTTGCTGACAAAAACATCCTAACTGATACTCAAGTGATCATTTTATTTTAAAAAGAAAAGTTCTGTACAAAATGAGAAAGACGTGACTTAAAGTTGTTATAGAAATACTTAGTGTTTTAACAAAGAGTAAAGCAAACTAGGGTCAATAGAAGTAAACAAAATTGTTTGGACATCAGAGAAACTAATGCTATCAGTCTGTGATCTCAGAATCAGGAATAGTGCTCAGACACTGGAAACACTGATGCATCTGTCCTGGTTAGACTCTATGAAATAGGAATATATTTACTAGTACTTCCAGAGTAACTTGGATATGTGCCCTCAACAGTTCATTTGTACCTATTCACAAAGTGGCTAACATCCCAGCAAGGACCTTCTGATACTGCCTGCATGCATCCTGAGGTCTGATTAGTCCTACCTCCTTGTGTCCTTCCAATTATCAACATGATCATTTTTGCCTCTTGCTTTTTCTTACATTGTCCTTCAATGTGGAGTGTCCTCTTCCCTTGGTTTTTCTCTGTCTCCTCTGCCTAACCAATTTATACAATTCCTCAATGTCTATCTCTTGTCTTGCTCTGTTACCTTTAGTCTCAATGCTTCCTCTTGTTTATGAATTCCAAAATATTCACTGGTAGTATTATATCACTGATTATGTAATTTTTAAACATGTGCTAGTATTATCTCTCCAATATAATTATTTCTGTGACTACCACATTGTTTTGCAGAGTGCTTGTTCAACAAAGACTTGTTGAGATTGGAAGAAACAAGACCAGCTGGGTAATTTGCAGCCTTCCAAATATAAAGTGATGGGAAATGAGTGATGGTAATAAGGATGGCAGTAAAGACATCATAAAGAAGGTGAATAAGATTTGGTAGTGGATGAGTATTACGTGAGAAGGAGGACAGCTTTGGTGGATTACAAGATCTTTGGTTTTCGTGTCTGGAGATACTCTTAGTGCTACCGGTGGAAAGGGATAATTGTAAAAGGAAGCTTCGTGGTGGAAAAGTAAGAGTTATTACTGGAATTTGGACCAGCCCAATGTGTTGACCACATGGTCAACCTTTATATGGTACAATTTAAAGGTACTGAAATAATTGTTACTGCAAATTATCTCCCTCACTAGTCTTCCAGAATGCCTGCCCTGTCTGATTTCAATGCCACATTTGTACATCTGCCTTACCAATCTGGGGCTAAGATACAGCAAACTGTATTTCCCAGACTTGTTTGCCAGCTGGCTTCCTGTTAGGTTCTGCCAAGAAGCACTAGAGTGACGGGAACACAAGAAGGAGACAAGGACTTCCTTATTCCTATTTGCTGTTCCAGCTGCTATCACCTTAGCATGACAATTCATGCAGCAGTGACATTTCACCCCAGTAGGAACAGCCTGTCTTAACAATGGCCTCTGGTTTCAATTTCCGGCTTCTTTGAATTCTAAAGCTAGTTGATTGCTCTCCTTCATAAGTACCAAGTGCAACCAGGCATTGCCCCCTCCTTAGAGGTCTGAGTCCCAGATCTGCAAGGCCCCTGCTTTGAGATCCTAAATTCTAATAATTTAACCTCCTCCTTTTTATTCCCCAAGCTTTATGTGTAGTAGCTTGCATGTTATCTCTGCGTAATCCTCAGTGTTTTCTGTTGCTCTGTCAGTCCTCAAACCTGTATAACCAGCTTCTATACTAAATCTTTTTGCTGCAATACTTATTGTTTTCTGATAGCATCTGACTGACACCGCTAGGAGACTCTAGCAGTTAAAGGTTTATGCAAATAGAGTTGGGGTCTCCAATAATTCTTTTGGAAAGATCAAGGAAGGACGTTTGCTTAAAAGTAGCACTTGCAAATGACCTTGAATATGGCTTTAGAAGTGTAAAGATGGGATGGAAAAAGCTTTTCAAGGCATGAAAGCACTATAAAAATACTCATTAACAGGAAACACAAAATATTAAAATTATGTTGGAAATCATGATGTGTAAAAGTTAATATTTGGTAATGAATTTGCAAAGGTAGCATTGTATCAGATATTAGTGGAGGGATCTTTAAAGCCAGGCTCAGAACTGCTGAATCTTTAAAGGCTTTTGAGTAGCTGGGTTGAAATGTTAGGAAGTTAGAGGAAGAAAGAAGGGAAACATATTATTGAACATCTATACTTTGGAAGATAATGTAGTAACTATGAGTAAGTTCTGTGAGATAATAGAGATAATAGGGATGTCATATTCTTCTATTTTTCTAGCCAGATTTAACCTGCTCTGTGTTTCCAGCCATCTGACTGGCAGGACATTCAGTAACAGTCATTATTAGAACTTACTCTTTACTTTCATCTAAGAAGCTGGGACTCACACTATTCTGTGAAAATGGAAGAGGTCCCTGGTCTTTAGTGCATGATGGCCACCATTGTTTTGTTCATTTTAATGCTGGGCAAGTCTATTGAGAGTTGCAGAGATGCTCTGGTTGGGTTTCAGAGATGCCTTTTCACATGGTCTTCTTTGACACAAGAAATTTGTAGTTGCTCTCAGGGCCACAGTGTGTTTTTCAGCCTCTTTGTATCTCTACAGTCATCCCCATTAGAAGTTTTGCCACTTCCTGAGCTTTGCTTGGAGTAGAATACAGGTTTTGCACATGCCCTGTGAGAGGCAGAATAATCATCCTACAAAGATGTTAATCCTAGTTCCCAGAACTTATGACTGTTACATTATATGGAAAAGGGGAATTAAGTTTGCAGAAATGATTAATGTTTCTAATCAACTGACTTTAGGATTTTCTGAGTAGGCCCAGTATAATCATAAGCATCTTTAAAAGTGGAAAAGGGAGGCAGAAAAGAAGACTGGAGTGATCTGATGTGAGAAAGACTCAACCTGCTGTTCCTGGTTTTGAAGATGGAGTAAGAGGACCATGAACCATGGCATGTGGGCAGCTTCTAGAAGCTTAAGGCAAGGAACCAGACTTTCCCCTAGAGCCTCCTGAAAGAGCGTATTCCTGCTGACATCTTGATTTTAATCCAGTGAGACCTCTGTTGGGCTTCTAACCTACAGAACTGTAAGATAATATATTTGTAGGTTTAAACCATAAGCTCATGGTCATTTCCTACAGCAGCAATAGGAACCTGATATACTCCTGGAGCTGCCACATCTCTTTCCCCTGGACGTGGGTTGCTTCACTCACACCTGCATGCCTGACACAGTTTGCCTTCCTCTTATCTCAGTTTCAACATATTCACCCTTCCCTCTTTCAGGGCACTTCCAGAAACACAGGGATATTTCTGTACAGACCCTGAGATACAGAAATATTTTCATTTTCCCCAAGAAAAGCTTAGACCTTGTAAGAGTCAGCAAACCTTAGTCCACAGGCCAAATCTGGCTGATGGTTGTTTTTGAAAATAAAGTTTTATTGGAACACATTTATTTGCATATTGTTTATGGCTGCTTTCATACTGTAAAGGCAAAGTTAAATAGTTGCAGCAGAGACCACATGGCCAGCAAATCCTTAAATATTTACTATCTGAGACTTTGCAAAGAAAGTGTGATGACCTCTACCTTAGAAACAAAATATGGCTAAATCTGAGGGTGGGCATGGGGATTAATATGGGGAGAGCAGAATTTCCTTTTCAATTGTTATTCTACAGCAGCCGTAAGTAAGACAGAAATTACTTCAGTTGATTAACTCATGGTTGGTGTAATGGGCTGAATGGCAGCCCCAAAGACATCAGGTTTTATCTCTTGAACCTATAAATGTTACATTGTTTGGAAAAAGGGTCTTTGCAGATGTGAATAAGCTGAGAATAATTAAGATAAAGAGCTAATTCTGGACTATCCTGATGGGCCCTATATACTGTCATGAGTGGCCTTATACAAAAGAGGTAGAGGGGGATTTGATATACACACAGAGGAGAAGGCAATGTGGAGACAGAGGTGACATTGGAGTGACAGAACCCACAATGAAGGAACGCCAAGGAATGTCAGCTGCCACCAGAAGACAGAAGAGGCAAGGGATGGATTCTCTCCAAGAGCCTCAGCAGGAAGCACAGCTCCGCTGACACCTCGATTTTGGACTTTGGCTTTCAGAACTCTGAGAACATAAATTTCTGTTGTTTTAAGCCACTGAAGTTGTGGTAATCCTGTTACAACAGCAATGAGAAGTTAGTACAGATGGGAAGACCATACTGAGAAGACTGCAAACTTTTAACTGGCCCACATGATTGAAGTCAGTAAAAATTTTATCAGCTTATGAATTCCAGACTCATTATTTCACATAATATCTGGCTTTGGTGGAAGAAATGCAGAGAAATGTGAAGGAACAAGCTCTGGGACTTATAGACTTGGTGAGTATTCAAATCATTTAATAGTGTATAAATGATTTCACAGTAATACAGTCAAAGTTCTTAGAGTAAATCATTTTGATTCCCACTTCTGTCTGGCATAGAGAAATAATCAGCATTTCAAAATGAGCGCTTGGCTGTTCTATCATGGCCTCAATAATGCTTATGGAGCATACGGTATGCCAGCTTACATTCCCTTCAAAATCAATATATGTACACATGTTATATTGTATTGTATATATATAAAATGCTCTCTCACCCCCGTTAGCATATTTAATATGTTAAATATGCTAAATATTTAGGCCTGTTTCACTGAAAACCATTTACAGCTGGCTTATTCTTATAGATTGGTACATATTTGAACTCTTAACATCTATAATATACTCCTCTAGCTTTAATATGTATTATTCTTTCCTAAGAAAGCTGCATATCTTGGTAAAACTGGAAATAATAAGATGATCTATTTGGGGTTTTGATGGTTTAATGCCAAAATTTTTAAAAGTAATCATATTATTCATTTCACTCTACCAATTCAAAGTCAAGTTTTAAAACTCCTCTAGCAGTGGGAATAATCCCTTTTCCTGGTAGTGCATACCTCTTGTGCACCATATTGAATTCTCTTTGTCCAATCACAGATGAGGAACTGTTTCTACACAGGCTGGACTTCTCATAGGGATACCCTAACAGGGCGTGGGCTCAGGTAATACAAGTGTGTTGCTGCTCCCCTTCTGCCCTGGGGTCTCCCTGAGGCTGAGAGCGTCTGCTCCTGAGGTTTATTCCATTAGGCTTTCTCAAAGTCCCTCCATTTGAGCAACCTCTTGTGGTGGCCAACTCAACAATGAACCTTTGTCAGGACCCTCCCTTCTTCCCTATTTACCATCCCCACTCCATCGCATTTCTGAATAAGTCCATTCATGCAGCAGCTTTTATTTTAGGCTTTGTTTTTTGGGGGAAACCCAAGCTAAGGCATTAGAATACTGCAGTCAAAAGAAAACACCAGTAGATACTAATTTTTAAAACCTTTCCATTAAGGATATTTACAAGTAACAAAAGTAGAGAGAGGAGTAAAATGGAACGCCTTGAACCCTTCACCCCATATGCCTTTCCCCACAGTATTTTTGAAATAGATGCTTAGACAAGGTTTTTATTGGAGGGTGACCTAAAGGTAAATACATATGTAATTTTGCTAGTTAATACTAAATTTCCCTCATCAGGATTATATCCTTGTAGATCCTCCTTACCAACAAAATATAAGAGATCCCATTTCCCTATAGCCACCCAAACAAAGTATGTTGTCAAACTTTTGGATTTATGCCAATCTCATCTGTGTAGTTTTAATTACATTCTGTTATGTGAGCAAGTTTTTGTATTTATTTGTGAATTCTTTCCTCATATCTTTTGTCTACTTTCCTATAGGGCTGTGGGTCTTTTGCTTTTCATTTTTCAGAAGGTCTTTCATATGAGGGAAATTAACACTTTGTGATATAATTTGAAAATATATTTTTTCAGTTTTTGTCATTTTATTTTGTTTTGGTGTTCTCATGCATTTCTTCTGACCATATCTTTATAAAATAAAGACCCTACAAAGTAATTTTGGAGAAGGGATTTGTATGAGAGATTATATTAATAAGTATTGAGTGAATTAACCTTTCCTATATACTTTACGAAAGATTTACTATAAAATGTTCAAGTTTGCAAATTATCTCACATCATTCCAACACTGAGTAGTTATCGTTTTGTCTAATTCTCTATGTCCTTTTTTTATTCTTTGTCACACTTTCCTCCCTTTTTCTCTCCTCTGAATTTTTCAATTTCTCCCTCCTGTCCTCTCTTTCTTCCTTCCTTCCTTCCTTTCTTTCTTCCCTACTTCCTTCCTTCCTCCCTCCCTTCCTTTCTTCCTCCTTCCCTCCCTCCCTTCTTTCCTTCCTTCCTTCTTCCCTTTCTCCCTCCCTCCCTCCCTCCCTCCCTTCTCTCTCTCTCTTTCTTTCTTCCTTTCCTCCTTCCTTCCTCCCTCCCTTCTTTCCTTCCTTTTCCTTCCTTCTTTCTTTCCTTCCTTTCTTCCTTCTTCCTTTATTCTTTCCCTCCCTCCTTCCCTTCTTTCATTTGATATATTATGATGAGCAAACAGGAGAACAAACATTAATTAATATGAACACCAGTAAAATTGCAACTCTGACCTGTGCTAGAAGGAGAGACGCACGATGCTATGTGAGGCTGTAACTGTTGGGTTTTCATCTAGCCAAGGGAGATCAGAGAATATGTCTTTGAAGAGCTAACAATTAATGAAACTCTGCAGGATCAGTAAGAACCAGAATAAAAGCAGAAGGGCTAGGCTTTTAGCCAAAGGGAACAGCATCTGCAAAGGTCTTGTGAAGAGAGCAAGTGTGGAAGTAGAAGAGACTGAGAGTGATGCCATTGTGAGTGGAGCAGAGAGTGATGAGAGGCTGGAGTAAGGGCAAAGGTAAGGTGATTGATGTAAGGGTAAAGGTAATGTGTAAGGGGCAGAACTTGTGGGGTCACGATAAGGATCTGTGTCTTTATCCTAAGACCATTTCGCAGCCATGGAAGTGTTTAAAGAGAAGGGAGTGGGTATGATCAGATCTGTATTTTGAAAAGGTCATTATGACTCCTGTATGAAGAAGTGCAGATAGGAATCAGGCACTGTGGTTTGAGAGAGGACAGCGGGTGATTAGGGTGGGTGTCAGCAGGGGTAGACCTAGTGCATTTAACGCTGGAATGTCTCATTTTTAAAATATCTCCCCAAGTGACAAAATTGTTTTCAGAAATAATCATCAAATGAAACAGACAGCTTATAATGATAATGGCTAGAAAAGAAATACAGGCAAGGAAGACTTTCTTTCACTGAACTTTGTGTCACACCAATAAGAAATAATTGAAAGATAAAATAATGTTGCACCAAAATGGATAAATGCACAGCTACTCATTCAGTTGTTTTTATATCTATTTAACAGTTTAAACTTTAATCATCTGATTATAATTCTATAATAATATCTTATATAAATAATTTCCTGACAATTAGTAAGGGAATTTTCTTAAAACCAAAATGTAGGCAGCAACTCAGTGACAAAACTGATGGAACATTTTGTTTTCTTGATCCATTTTTGAGTTTTAAAATGATTACTAATTTAAAAAGAATAAATTTCAATTTTAATGATGCTATTCAATATGTATAAATTAAAAATTGTACTTAGCAAATGGAATGTTGTACCTCATGGTTCACCTTCTATTTCACTTTTTTAATGTTTTTAACACAAATGTAGACTCTAAGTGGTCACACAGAATGACAGAATTGAAGTAACTCAAGTTCTGCTTCTTTATCTTTTACAGTCAATGTGTTTTCATCATATATTTTGAATCTACTGTTTAAATGAAAGAATACCTACAGCATCCAAAGAGAGCTCAACTGATTTCTGAACCATTACAAAGTTGTTTTGAAATGAAAGTTTATCATATGCTGAATCCACAAGTGTTAAAACCTGAGTGTACAACTGGGAATTCTCCAAATTAGCTTCCTTGTAAAACTACAATATTTATTGAAGGATAAGTAGTAAAAATGTGCTAACTTGAAGCTTATGTATATTATTGTTAAAACTTAACAGTAACCAGAGAAATTACTTAGAATTTAGATCCATGAAAGATTCCAGGGAGGAGGAATACTTTTGTCACGGACATTATTAAGAATGGCAATAATGAAAAGCAGAGGTTTTAAAATTCTCAGTAGATACTATATACCCCTTAAATGACTGCACCTGAGGAAGACCTCACCGACCACTTGGTCCACCCCTGGGTGACAGTGAATGTGGAGAAAAATGGGTAAATTCACAGGAGAAGTAGTTCAAAAAGGAACCTCACTTAGTCCCTGCTCTTAGAAAGTTTGTGCTGTGAGAAATGGGGAGGGGAGGCATGTAACTCCATCTGTAATGACCTCCTCCTGCCTTTCCAGTGGAGAGGGTGTCTGGTGAGAGTGAATAGCTGAGGATGTATTTTGGCATAAGACTGACAAAAATGTTCTTCTTGGCCAAACACGAGCCAGGCTCCTATGAGCACTCTTCTGGATTAAGCCTAACCTTGGCCTATAAAGACTTGAATAAAACATTAACACAGTTTTGAAGAGCAATGACCCTAGTCCCTCTCCCACCCACCCCCAACACCCCCACCCTTAAAGTGCCTGCAGGAGAGAACTCAAGGCTGCCCTAAGACTTTACTATTTGTCTCAACCAACACCTGAAGACAGGGCCTCTGCCTCCCATCCCCTGTGGGTGTATAGGCACCTAACTTCTCCATAAACACCGGTTAATAAACCCAGATGGGTTTCACATGCACCAACCTCCTTTTCCTAATTTTTGTAAATTTTCTCTTCCCTGACTCTGTTGAGCCCCTGCTCACTCCTCTCCCTATCCCCTCATTCTTCCTTTAAAATGTCCAGTCACCACTGTACTAATCAGAGCTGAGTTCGGTTTACTCCGGACTCATTTCCCTATTGCAGTAGCATATTACCAACTAAGTTCTGTCCTTTACACTTTAGTGTCCAGATTTGTTTAACTTTGACAAGACTTAAAAATCATCCTAAATACATATTTGAACAAAAGTAGCCACATGAAACAGAGGCACCACAGAGATAAGATCCACAGGAAAATTCTACTATAGAAAGTCCTTCAGATGAGATATATTTGACTCTGTTTAAAGTGGTTAGAAATAGAAGCTGGACCAGGCAGAAGACTGGTGGAAATTGAAACAGTTGGTCCATTGGCAGGAGCTAGCAATAAAGATGAAGATTTTAACTAAAGGCTTTGGAGTTGCCAGAGCTAGATGGAGAGAGAAACTTGTAGAATATACTAGGTTAATGGTAATTGCTAAAACACAGATTTGTAAATAATGTGGAGAGTTTTAAACAACAAGGGTCATTAGATCAAGCAAAACTTTCAGTTTTCCAGCAAGTTGTATGAGATAGAATCAAAGGTCTAAGGTACTAATGGGAATTTTTAAAAAGTCAAGCAATATAACCCCTGTATATACTATTTCGCCAAGTTATAGCTCCACTATACCAATAAATGTGACTATTTGACAGCAAGTTACATATACACAAAGAGGCACAGATTTTCTGCTTATTAAATGCTGACATTACATTTGCTAATCAATAATTCACTTATTCTGTAAAATATTTGATACTTACGGAATGTCAGACTCTGAACTATGCAGTGGTCCCTGTCCTCTGAGAGCTTATAGACCAGATTTAATGAAGGTGAAAGTGCTCCAGGAGTCTTTTACTCACCTCTTCTTATATCTATCCCTAGCCTTTCTCAGCTCTGCTCTGTATCTGAGGAGATCTGAACTTTTGGGCTGCATTTCCCAGGCTAAGCTGGAATATGGCTGGGTTTGGCCAAAGAGAGGCACTGAAGAGAGGATGGAAGGTGGCAGAACTGGAGAAGCCAAAGTGCTAGTAAAGCCATCTTTCTGAGTCATTGCTCAATCTCTAGAGGTGGTAGTTGGCTTTCTACTGTTATTCTTTTTTTTTTAATTTTTTTAAACATCTTTATTGGAGTATAATTGCTTTACAATGGTGTGTTAGTTTCTGCTTTATAACAAAGTGGATCAGCTATATGTATACATATATCCCCATATCTCCTCCCTCTTGCGTCTCCCTCCCACCCTCCCTATCCCACTCCTCTAGGTCGTCACAAAGCACCAAGCTGATCTCCCTATGCTATGCAGCAGCTTCCTACTAGCTATCTATTTTACATTTGGTAGTGTATATATGTCAGTGCTACTCTCTCACTTCGTCCCAGCTTACCCTACCCCCTCCCCGTGTCCTCAGTTACCTCAGCTCCTCAGTTCTTTCTCTGTGTAATTAATTCCTTGTGTTAAATCCCCTCTCCTGTAATATCTGCTGTAATTTCTGTTTTTCTGATGGGATCCTGACTGATATAGTAGGGCACCTAACCTGGACTTGGGTTCTCAGGGAAAGATTCTCAGGAGAAATGTAATATTCCTATTTTTAAAAGATAAACAGAACTTGGCAATAGGATGAGAGGATAAAGAAAAGGCATGATTCAGCATCATGTCCAGATTTTTGGTTTGGGAATGTAGGTGGATAAAGTTGCCATTTGTTAAGAAAGGAAGCAGAAACAGATGATCAAGTTTGGGGATGGGATGGAAATGCTGAGTTTGAGTTGCTCGTGGGATACCCGAGGATAGATGTGCAGTAGGATCTGACAGAATCTGAACACAGAAGGGATATCGTCTCCTGAAACCCTCCTTCTCTTTCTGATCCCTCAGTTGCCTTGTTCGGTGGATTACTACATCTCTCTTCTGTACCTTAAAACTATTATCCCAGGTTTCATTTGCATCTGCTCAGTTCGCCTTTATCTTAAAAAAAAAAAAATCAAAAATTTTTTTCTTAAAGTCCAGGTTTCCACCAGCTTTTTGGGGCTATATCTCTATTTTTCCTATTATGAATAATTTTGTTTCCATGGCAGTTATTTCTATTTCCTTCTCGCCCACTCTTCCTTAATCCATTGAAACCTATCTTCCATCCCCACTGAAACTGATTCAGAAACTGATCTTGGCAAAGACAACAGTGACTTGCTTATTGCTAAATCCAGTGGGCTCTCAGCTCTGAGCTAGCCAGAGGTGCTAAATTCTGGTTAGTAGCCAGTAAACAGCAAATAGTCAGTAAACAGGAGTTATTATTATGCTTGGGCTGAATTAATTTTTTAATTGTTACTGCTAAATTTTTTTTCCAAGATGAATTATCTCAACGAATCCTCAGTTTGTCTGACCATTTCTTTTCTTCATGAATTTGTGTCTCTGATTACCTACAATCAAAACCTGATTACCTACATCAAAACAATTAGTGAATTTAGCAGGAAAAAAAATCATTCACATACATCACTTAGCATCTTATGGAAAGAATAAAAATATAAACCCTATAAAAAATGTTTGACTAAAATTTTCACCTTTCAACTAGCTGTTTGTTTAATTACAGAGAGAGCTTCAAAATGATGCAAGCTGCCTTAGGGGAACGATAGGCGAAAGCATTTTCCCCAAAACCTATGTTTTCTTGTAGTAGCCACAAATAGCTAGTAATCTTTACTAAGAAGCAGAAATGAGGAATAAGGGTCATTTACTAATTGGCATGTTTGATTTATAGTCTAGTAGTTGCAAAGAATTAGCAGTGTATTTATTTTTCAATAGTTCACAGCATAAAAGGCACGGCTATAGTGATGAGCAAACTCTTAAATCATATCTTTGCCTCAGTGTAAAAGGGAATATGCTTTAATAGAACAGCGTGACCTCATCTTTCAGTGTCTTTCAGAAGAAGGAACACAATCTACAAATGAGATGTGATACCTTATTTTTTTGTTTTTTCAGTTTGCACTTAAAGGAGCAGTTCTTTATTTGTAGACACTTTGAATTGTGAAAGCCAAGATTTGCCATGTGTGCATTTGTAATCATATATGCTCAGATTTATGCTGATTCACAACTGATAAACCTCATGCTCGGAAGCAGAAAAACCACAAAGCGATCTGGAAATTTTTAGTAAACTGGTATTCTCCGTAATGTAACACCAGTGGTTGGACTGTGTGAACATATTCAGGGGTCACTTATAGATAAACTTAACACAGTTTTTTAAATTAGAAGATTATAGTGACTACAATGATCAGTCTCATTTAGATCCCACATAAAACCTTAAAGATGATAAAATCCCATGATAGGACCACAGGTATGATTTTTTTTTTTTTTTTTTTTTTGCGGTATGCGGGCCTCTTGCTGTTGTGGCCTCTCCCGTTGCGGAGCACAGGCTCCCGACGCGCAGGCTCAGCGACCATGGCTCACGGGCCTAGCCGCTCCACGGCATGTGGGATCTTCCCGGACCGGGGCACGAACCCGTGTCCCCTGCATCGGCAGGTGGGCTCTCAACCACTGCACCACCAGGGAAGCCCTGATTTCATAATTTTTTAACAAAAATAAATGGTCTATTCTTTTAATGACTAAAGAGATAGAAGGACACCAATACCATGTCTCTCTGAAATGCTTAATCATAATCTCTCTTTCATCACATAGAGAAGCTCTAAAGAGAATAAAATGCAGTGCATAATGTAATCTGTCATGATACATTGACATGCTGAGTAAGAAAATTCAGAAGGAGGAAGCATTTTAATTTAACATGAAACATCTGTTTTTATAACATTTTCTCTTGTATTGTTCTAGTTCCTTTGTGCTTTTAAAAAATATAATTTGCCTTACATTCACTCAATTAGGTTACACCTAACTGCAGGATTAAAAACAGCAAATGGCTAATCAAATAAGCAAACAAAAGAAAGAAAGAAAGAAAGAAAGAAAGAAAGAAAGAAAGAAAGAAAAAGAAAGAAAGAAAAAGAAAGAAAGAAAGATAGATGGAAAGAAAGAAAGAAAGACGGAAAGAAAGAAGTTAGTACATAAAAATAAACATACACAGAAAACCATATAGATTGTTTTGATGACCCCTTGGAAAGCATCCATGCTTTGTTGCCCAATATTGAGCTTAATTTGATTATTTCTCCTCTTTAAAAGACAAAGGGAGTTCATTACACGGCACTTTTCTGACACATGGCACTATTTCTCTAGGTCAAGAACATACATTCTTATATGGAATTTATGTGATTTAAGCAAAGAATAGAGCCTCACTCAAGTCACAGTGTACCACAGGGTTTGTGTTTGGATACATGCATAGAAGTCCAGAAAAAGCTGAATAATCTGGCCAAGGAATTTTAGGGACTCTGGAAGAGCTAGCTGAGCACCATAGGACAGGAGCTAATATCTTCCTTTTCTTTCATTCTATTTCAAATAACTTGCAATTTTGCATTTTCCTTGCCTCCCACTGACACTCTCCTTAACAGAGATAACAATTTGATGTGTATAATTTTAGTTCTTTGTCTAAATACCTGCATGCAATTGTGTATCAAATACACACACACACAAACACATCCATATATAAACTGATATATATATACATGCATATACACTTATTCTTTACATAAAAGGGACCATATAATTTGTATTTTTTGGCAACATTAACATACCTTAGATATCTTTCCATGTTAAAATGCATAATTCCACCACATACCTTTTAATTAATTAATTAATCTAACATATTTATTCATTACAAGATATTGTTCTAGACACTAGTGATTTGTTAGTAACCAATAGATAAATTATTTGCCCATAGATGTTTGGGTTCTAGTGAAGGAGATGGATAATTAACATGTAGCTCAGTGTTTAATGTCAGGAGCTGGTACACTTTATGAAGAAAAATAAAGAGGGATAAAATGTAGGGAAGGATGATACAGGGTGACATTCAAGCAGAGCTTTTGAAGAGGATGATACAGGGTGACATTCAAGCAGAGCTTTTGAAGAGGATGAACCAGCCAAGAGAATGTCTGGAGAAAGAATAATACAAGTAGAGGAATATGAATGGGCAAATGCCCATGATTTTGAAACAGGGCAAGTGATGAGGGAAGAGGGAGGAGATGAGTTCACAGAGGCAGAGGCCAGATTACACAGGACTGTGGGTCTTGGTAAGGACATTGAATTGGATTTGATTAACTTTACTGAATCCCTGCCTCTTTTACTACAGTATGGATGTAACATAGCTTACATAACTCTTCTTTTCTAACGAAGGGAAGAGAATGTTTTAAGTGTTTCTTATAAAAGATTATAAAGACCACCCTTTGCTCATCTCCGTGCACAAGGGAATATTTCTGCAAGTTGTATTCCTGGAGCAGAATAACCACATCAAAAGATGAGCACAATGTAAATGTTGATAGATGCTGCCTTCCAAAATTTGCCTTCAAATTGCCTTCCAAAAAGGCTAAATTTACATTGCCACCCATGGTGTATGGAAGTGACCATTTCTTTTTATTCTTTTCAACACAGGACATTGTCTTCTTATTTTAAATAATCCAGTAGTAACGAAATCATGTCTCTGTTTTGTTTTAGTGTGCATTTTCATGATTATTAATAAAGCTGAGAACCATTTTCTATGTTTATAACCATTGGATTTTTTTTCTCTTGTGAATAGCCTATTAATCAAATTTTCATTCCAGATCATGTCTGTGGCCAGTCTTTGGACTGGCTGTCTTTGGGTCAATTGTCCACCCTTAGTACAGTCAGCTGTGTCTGGAGGATTGAGGTTATATATTACAAAACATAGCTCGCTAAGGCCATTCCTCAGCATGGGCTATAAGTAGTGCTTGATTACCTATAAACTATATGAGTGAAGCAGTTACTCTGATTAATGCCCAGTGCAATTTGATGGCGAGTGAAATTAGGAATGAAACACAATATTTATTGAGCACACGCTAAATGCCAAGCTCTATTTTAGATGTTATGAGGGACAGAAAGTTACACATGGTGGTGTCACTGTCCTCAAGATACTTTTAATCTTATAAAGAGAGATGACAAGTACAAAACTAATTATAATTCAGAATGGAATACAAGGTCCCCAAGAATGACACAAACTGAATGATAAAGTAATTCTGAGCTAAAGAGAAATCACATTCAACTGAGAACTCTGCTAAGGTTTAGTGCCTTAGATTTTGAATAAGTGTAGGAGTTTTTAAAGTACAAAAAAATTCAAAGACAGAAGTAGAAATCAGCTACAGTCCCACCACTGAGAGAAAAACATGTTTTTTTTTAACTAATGACTCAATATTTTTAAGGATATCCTGCCTGATATTTGTGTATGTGTATGTATATATATGTGCATGTGTCCATATGAGTATATGCAAAGTTTTACACAAATGGGGGTTTTTTATGGGCAAGGAACTTGTCAGTGTTTGGTTTATTGGCCAATTCAGGTACTCAGGATTTTTTTTTTTTTTTTTTTTTAGGTTTAGACATTTTTTTTTTAATCAGACAAAAAGAAAAGTAAACAACTACATTAAAAAAAATTATAGTAATTAGAGCTTATATAACCAAAACTGCTACCTGGAATTTTTCAACATTTTCACTTTAGCAGAATTAGACAAATGACACCTGATAGTACAATTTTTTTTTCCTCCAAAAGTAATACTGAGTATGTCCTGGAGACACTACAAACTAAGAAATATACTATGTATTATAAAGACAACTAATAGTAATAGTAATGATGGCGACAAAAGTCTGATTCTTTAAAGAAAGCTTCAATAATCTTTCATACACTAGTTTTACTGTTGCTGGAGAGTAGAGTGAAATACACTAAACTATGAGCTCCTTAAAGGCAGGAACCAGACTAGATGTGGCATCTATTCTAGCACATAGGCAGCCTTTAATAGGTGGTGAATGAAACATAAATACTGGATATTCAATTAGGTGAAACTTTCTCTATCCCAGAAAAACTGATTGAGGTTTCACTGCATTAAAAAATACATATTTATTTATTCCCTAAGAGTCCCATTACTGAATTCCTTGCCTGAACTTGCTTCAGATTTTAGTTCAACAAACTAAACAGATACAAGAAGAGAAATGGTGTTAATTCATCTTATATGAAAGTACTGAAAAACAGCCGCACCACTGACTGAGGCGTCTCTCACTCCGCATATCGGGCCTAAGGAAGAATGGATACAGAAGGCAGACTTCCCCCTCCCCCTGCCCTTTTGGTAAAAGCTTTCCATTTTCTAACTTCAGCACAAAAACATATTTAAAACAGTCTGACTATGGGAAAATCTTCCTCTTTTCCATCCTTACTAGAGACACAAGTCTTTCACTTCTTGTCACGTCTATTTTTGCTTATTCAAAGTTTTCAGATCTTGAAACTGAGTATTTTCATGTTTTGCCCTCCTTGTGGGGATGAGACTTTATGTATACTTTATATAATTTTTGATATAAGTATACTCAGGTGTTGAATGAATGAATATTTTATAACTTGTTCTTTCTATGGTAATAAAACTATACCTATTTAGCTAGTCATATTTATAGATTGCAAAGTATTTCATTACTTGTGTAATTTACTCAACCATTCTCCTATGGATAAATGTTTAGGTTTATTTTCAGTTCTATGTTATTTTAAACAACACTGATAAGAACAATGTTGGGCTAAATCTATTTTATAAGCATGTGATTATCTCCTTGGAGTAAATTTTTAGAAATGAGTTTTCTGTCAAAAAGAATAAAGTGTATTTTAGAGGATTGTGATGCATAATAGTCAAACTGTCCCCCTGCATAGAAATGTGAATGAAATTCTCACCAACAGGATACAGCAACATATATTTTCACACACTGACCAGATCCAGGTTTGATTTTTTGACATAAGCAGAAGTGAGAAATTCTAGTAGTCATTTAGTTTATTTTGGGGCTGGGGAGAGGGTTGGGAGTGAGTACGTTTTTAACAAACATCATCTGAGACTAACTTTATTTGGTCTGGCTTAAAGGACCACAACTCCTCAGGTTTTTTAATGTTTGATAAGTATTTGTCAAATTCATTTTATAGTTTTTACTCTTGGAAGTCATAGACTGGTTCAGTATTCTTCAAACAAAAATCAGAAATAGACATCCAGATGCGTAGTGAATCTTCTTGTATCACAAAATAAACAGGGATTTGAATTTGAATTTTTATTTTTTTCTCTACTGTTAAAACTGTGATGCTATGTTGAGTTAATGTAACTTCTTAGCAAGCTACTAAACTTCATAGGCAGTTTATCCGTTAACCACAGTGTAACTGTAATCATGAGTTAATTTGCAGTTATTTCGGAAGTGTCTTCTGTGGATGGTTGTGCCAGTTACTAAGCAATTGTCTCTCAGCTCCAAATCACCCTTCTGTACTTGCTTCGTGATGTTGAAGCTGGAACTCTGCAAACCTTACTTCTACTGACCAGCTGACTCGCTGTTAGACTCTACCACAGGGGGCAGAGGAAGGAGACTAAAGCTGGAGAAGAAAACAGAGACTCTGCCCTTCTGTGTACTTCCTGTTGGCTTCCTGTCTACTCTCAGTTCCCTGAGCATAACCTTGGCAATGCTTCTTCATCGAGCAGCAGCAGGCAGTTCTTCCCTGGGTAGCAGCAGCTGAGTTCAGTTTGCACTCTTTCAACTCTCGTGGAACGAGCCTCATTGGGTCATTATTACAGTCACCACCATCAACCAACAGAGTCCCAGCCTCTGAGGTTCAGGCCCCAGCCACTTGGTGTCTCTCCCCTAAGCTCAGAGACACTAGTACCCGTTGAGTAACTAAACCAGAACCTCCCTTCAAAGGTCTGAGTTTCAGCTCTTCAGGACTCCCCCATCCCACACCTAAGTTTCTAAATTTTAGTAAGTTTAACCTTTTCCTTTTGTTCTTTCAGCCATAGGGATAGTATCTGCTTCCTGCAGTTGCTGCCTCTTTCTTTCTTTTTATTTTTCAATTACTTAGTTCACAACTTTATACCTAGTTGATGATTCCTAATATTAAATTCTTTCTGTTCAATGCCTGGTATATTTTTTTATCCTCTTACTGGACCTTGATGGAGACAATGGTCATAGAAGAACAGTAGAAGTTTACATTTTTTAAGAACAAAGGTTATTCATTTATTGTCACCCAACATATATGTGACTCCCTAGAAGAGTTTCATGAGGCAGAGGAAGATGAAGAGAACCAAGGGGTGAAGGCAATTTTTAATAAGTGCGGTTTATAAAATGTGCCCATACAGTATCACTTTCACCACGGAGATCCACTGGATACCTCTTTGCATTTTTTCCTCCAAAATCATAAAGTCACATCTCCACAGCTGTAACAGGATGGATTTTCATGATGGAATCTGACTAATAATGGGTTGTTTGCAGAAGCAGGGCATTTCAGTGACCTGAGGTTATTCTGGAAGCTGCAATTACCTAAAGAGAATAACCACAGAAACTCCTATTTGAGGGAATTCAGGAAAATGTCATGGAGGTGCACCTTTGCAGTGGCCATATATGTAAGCTGTGGCTGAGAGAAAGATTTCAGCATTGAGTTAAAATTCCTATGTGCAGTGACTGTGATCATAACAGATTGTTCTCTTTTGATACTCAGTTTCTATAAAATTTTATGGTTCTACAATTTCAAGTTATCCATTAAAGCTCAACTACGTTAACTAAGTCTTAAGGGCCAAGATCATAGTTGTTCTGAAAATCAAAGTAGTTGGAAAACTGTTTTCTAACTGTGTTCTAGTGAATCAAGCTAGCTGACAAATTTATAGGTACAATTCCTTTTTTGCAATTAGTTCAAGGCTCTATCCCATCAACTGTAACCATTTAAGAATAAACTCTTATTGGATTTCCTAAGTTATTGATTATTATGAATTTCATCTAGTTTTGAAAAAAAGTCAAAATATTTCAAAAACATTTTTCTGTCTTATAAAAGTAGATACAATGTAGTGTCAAATGCAATATGGCTACAGTGACATTTCTGGTACATTTAAATTTTCCATATAAGCTAGATTTGAGGATTTTATGTAACTAGTTGTGTCAATTGCAAATAATTAGTTTTGTGTCATTCTTACTAATTATTTTCCACTTAATTCTTTGGGTCTAATACCTCCTACACAATGTTGAATTGAAATGATCAGAGTGAGCATATTCATTTCATGCCTGATTTTATGGGGAATATTTTAAAAGTTTCACTATTGAATATACTGTTTCCTGTAGTCTTTTAATAAATAGCCTATATCTATCAGACTTTAGTACAGAAATCAGAAATCACTTTAGACATTCCAAGGAGGAATAAACCTAATAGGCACTTGAAAAATTATTGGAAGGGTTGGAGGATAGGATTAGGGTCAGGGAGGGGGGGTTGATGCTGAAATTTGGTTTCAAGTTCACCCAACACCGGTGTCATCAAAGGTCAGTAAATTTGCAGCTACTACTGTTCTTGCTACCATTGCTACAGCTGCCTCACCACAAACCAGGTGCCAAAAAAGAAAAATAATGAGTAATGAATCAACAAATCCTGTTGGTTCTTGCTTGTTAACCTCATCTGCCAAAGGAAGATGGTCTCTGCTCTTCTATCAGTCAGGGTTTAACAAAAGCCACAGTAGGTATCTGAACAGATATAATTTCATATAAAGATTTTTAAGCTAAGCATGAAGTTGTTAATTAACTCAAAAGAAAATAAAAGAAACTGCCAAAAACAAAGTTGTGAAAATAGCAATTGCAGGAAGCAGGGACCACTTCTAGGTCTAGGTGAACAAAGAAGAGGTTGGAATTACTAAATTTTAAAAGCTTTAAGGAAGAGACTTGTGGAGGTGAAACTCAGACATCTCAGGAGATGGAGCTGGTTTGCTGATGCCTGGTTTCTCTGCAGAGGATGTAATGAGGCTATTTCTGTGACTTTTAGGGGAAATTCAAACAAGATGTAACTGCAGCTATGGAAGAAAGTGCCACAGCTGGGGTTTAGAAGCAGTGTCAGGGTGACTGTGTAGGAAAGAGTTAATACAGTAGGTCTGATGTTGCTCTTTGAAGTGCTTGCTAGTTGAGGCTGTCACATAAAAACTTGACTGGAATTTTCCCCATGTTACTAAATAATAATGCTGTTTTATGTGCCTAGGGCTCTGAACCCAGCTGTACCTGTTTACCTAGATATTTTGTGCAAACAATGAGAGTTATAGTAAATACCTGCTATTCTTCTGGGAGCTTGGAAATCATAGCTAATTGTGCAGGGAGAAAGTGCCAATGTATCCAGCCCCCAATGAAAACCCTGGACTCAGAGTGACATCAGCATCATGGAGGCATAAAACATCCCTCATTTTTGTCCCCTAACTCAACAACAAAAGTTTGGCATCTATCCATTGACAAAAGTGCCTTTGTGGGGCTTCTGGGATCCAGCACCATATGCCAAGGGACCTAGGCAGAGTCTTGCTGACCCATGCATTGGGCAATAGACAGATAGATCTTGGTCCTGGTTGTGGATCCTGTAGTGACCTTTGAACCAACTCTAGCCCCTCAGCTGTGGTCCAGGAGCCCCTGGAAAACACTGTCTTAGACAATCACCCACAGATGAGAGAGTCTTTGTAGAAGTCCAGCTTTCCAGAGGAGAAGTTCCAGTGCATTGGTGGAGCAAAAAGTTACAAGTCTGGACAAATAAGATTGGGTAAAAGGAATAGCTTGACTTTACTCACAACCCTCTTACCCCAAGGCAACACAGCTCAGGCCAAGAAAGATCTAATTGGCCCATGTTTTCTCTCACAGGGGAAAGAGGGAGCATGTGAGAGAGCACCTGGCTTCCCCAGCCATGTGTGTTGCTGCCAAAGGAGCTCATTTCTTTCTCTCCCCATCCAGATTACTGAATTATGAGCTGCATGACTGGGGGGCTGGAAGAGGCTGGGAGAGCAGCAGTTAGGACTCTTTTGGAGGGCATTAAATGGACATAGATCCCACTAACTGCATGGACTCCATCAAGAAGCCCATCCATGAGCCACTGGTAACACCTCAGCCATGGATCCCCTGAAATTAGTAACATGAAAATATATGAAAATATACAACACACTGGTAAAGGTAAGTTTATAGGCAAACTCAGAATACTCTAATACTGTAATATGGTAAAATGTTAAACACTTAACTCTAGTATAAAGGTTAAAGGGTGAGAGTATTACAAATAATAACCACAAAGCAAAAACCTACAATAGATTCATAAAAGATAAAGAGAAGGAAATCAAAGCATACAACTACAGAAAATCATCAATTCAGAGATGAAGGCAACAAGAGAGGAAGAAAGGAACAAGGGAACTACAAAACAGACAGAAAACAATTGATAACATTAGTAAGTTCCTACCTATCAATAATTCTCTAAATGTAAATGTATTGAATTCTCCAATCAAAAGACATAGATGGACTGGATGGATTAAAAACAAGACCCAACTGTATGCTACCTACAAGCAGCTCAAGCTTTGAGGATACACATAGCTAAAAGTGAAGAGAAAACAAAAGATAGTCTATGCATATGGAAACCGAGAGAGCAAAGGCAGCTATTCATATCAGACAATATAGACTTTAAGTCAAAAATGGTAACAAGTGACAAAGAGTGTCATTATATAATGATAAAGGGGTCAATTCATCAAAAGGATATAACAGTTATAAATATATATGCACTCAACATTAGAGCACATAAGTATATTAAGCAAATACCAGCAGATTTGAAGGGAGAAGTACACAACAATACAATAATAGTAGGGGACTTCAATACCCCACTTTCAATAATAGGTAGATCATACAGACAGAAAAACAAGAAAATATTGGACTTATATCTAAACCATAATTTAGATCAAATGAGCCCAATAGACATATACAGAATATTCTATCCAGCAGCAGCAGAATACACATTCTTCTCAAATGCACACAGAACATTCTACAGGATAGATGGTATTCTGAGTTTCTTTAATCTTTTTTCTTTCTAGTCTTCAAAGCGGGAAACTTATATTGATTTATTTTCAGGTTCACTAATGCTTTCTTCTGCTATGTCTAATTTGCTATTGAGCCTATCTAAAGAAGTTTTTATTTTAATAACTATAATTTTTAGTTCTATAATTTCTCTGCTTAGATTAACTGTTTAGCCATTGATAGCATTTTTATTCAGTTATTTAAGCATATTTTCTATTTTTGAATATATTTATAGTAGATACTTTGCAATTTGCCTGTTAATCTAACATCTGAGACCAGAGTCTGTTTTATTGTCTGCCTTCTATTCCTGAGTATAGCTTCATACTTCCCTGGTTTTCTGTATATAGATTAATTTGAGGTTGAAATATGCATATCATAGATAATACATTGTAGCTGCTCTCGATTCATCATATTCTTATGAAATTAGATTTTTGTTCTACTATGGTGTTTAGTTGCCTGGATCAATCTGCAAACTTTCCCACTTCCTGTTCCTCATGATATACAGCTGCTTATCTATCTACCCTGTTCTTACGCCTTCCTACTGCTGCTTTTCCAGACTATGCCCCTGTTGGTTTCCTCTATGTCTGCCAAATTTGGGGATGAGGATCTAGGAAGAGATTAGGATCATCTCTCTGTTGTTTTCGTATTTCTAGGCATTTTCCTAGTTTTCAGCTGTTCTGTCCAGTTTGTCTTACTGTTTGACACATCAGGCTTTTTGCCAGACTGCACATGGTTGGAGAATGCATTCACTCAAGAGAAGCATCCAATTTACGAATCCAGATCCACACCATTCTATCTTTAGAGAGTAGATTTCTCTCTGCTTTCAGCTTGGTTTTCCACAATGCTCTCTCTGGTTTTCAAATGCTTGAATAGTTTTGCCAAGGATTTGGCAGTTTATCCTTTGAATTTGGGTTTCACTCCCAAATTTTGAACTAGGAGCTCCTTCCCACACATTCATATTATCCCTTCCTGTACTTGCTTCCTTAATTAAGCATCATAGGATTTTATACCTGGAAAGTTTCTTAGAAAAAGTGTAATCATCTCATTTTACGTTAGAAGCACCAGGAGCCTTGAAAGGTGAGATGACTGGTCCAGGGTCATGGAGCCAATTAATGGCTTAGTTTCCTGATTTAGTCTTGATGAATCACCATGATGCCTGCACCAGGAGCACTGTATGGTTCTAATGCAATTGGGTAGTGCCCAAAACCCGAAAGATACCATCCCAGCCATCAGTACACTCATATGTTTTAGGGAGACCATATATACACAGTAAAGCAAATTGTGAAAAATTACAAAACCAATTTAGCTTCTAGTTCAAAGTCCAATTAAATATAGATGGGAGAGCAATAGGCCTACAAGCTCAGGCAACAAACCTAACGTGCATTAATTAACCTTAAAGCCTTAGCAAAGGGAAAATTGTAATACATCAGAAATCCATGTAGTATTACTGAATTTCTTCAGATTCTGAATGTATAGTGTCTGTAAATGCATCACTCCTATGGCCCTGGTTAAGTGTCAGAAGGGCTTTTGAAATTTTGGCATGTTAAATTTTTTTTAAGTGCTTGGCTTTCTGTGTCTCTATTATGAATCCTCTACACATCTCTTGTGGATAGAGTATTGGATCACACTTCTAGGTATATAAGATATAAAGACTCATTTTTAGGAACCTTCACTTTACTCTTCATCCTTGCATCTTAAACAGGAAAGGCGTAATTTGTTTCTAGAGGGTTCCAGTGTATTATGAAAGCTCTTGTTTGTGTATGAAGAACAGAAACTTGTTTCACTTATTTGTTTCATGTAGCCTCCTTTTCATAATAAAATGACATAGGCGTAGATTTAAATTGGGCTTCTAAAAAATTCTGAATTGGTAAACTATATAAGGAAGAAAATAAGTAAAAAATAGATTATATAATTTTATGTAAATATTTAATATTTCTCAATTTGCAGCATATAACATAATTTTATTTAAGACCACATTTATATTCAAGGCCAGTTGCTGCTTTTACAGACATGCTCCATTTAGTCTTTGCTTTAAGCTTTTGAATGCTTTATAATGTGAACTGCTTTAAAGTACTTAGCATATAAAAACAGTGCTTTTCAAACAATAGGAGGAATTAAATTTGTGTTATTTAATCAGTTATTTTATTTGAATTAAAATCTTTTTAGATTAAAAGAGATTTTAATTAATTGAAATTTCCAATGCTTTTGCAAAATTCCTCCCTATTTTCAAATAGGGAGCAACATTCTGTTACCTTTGTCAAATGGCCAAATAAATCTTTTGACTCGCAGAAATAGAAATAACCTATCTTATCATCTTCTCCCTCCAAAAAGAAGGGATGAACTTTGAAGTTAGAAGTAATGTTTTGGAGCTGATTGAACCAAAAGCCTTTGAAGTGTAATTTTTAGACAAGCAGAGAATTGTGGAGATCTTTACATAATAGGTTCTGCAAGTGGCCACAAACTTATTTAGGTAAACACTGAGGTTAATATCTATTTACTGGGAATACGATAATTACAAGATGGTCACATGGGTCTGAAGAGAAAAAGCTTTTTTGTAATCAGGTCCAGAGATCAGAAAAGAGGAGTGTGTTGATCATGGTTATGCTGAAGTGTTACCTGTAGGGAGTAAAAAATGAATTTTATGCTCAAAAGTAAGTTAGGTGGAACTTTATCTCGTTTTTGACAGTTAATAGTTAAAATGAAAACAAGTTCAGGGAAAATGAAATATCTTAGGCAGATCCAAGAACCCATGTTTGATATGATTTTCACAAAAAGAGTCATGATGGATAATATGCCTACTGGTTTGGCTGTTGCCATTGGTTTGGGAATATGGTTCTTAAATAGCCAGATTTCAGAGTGGATCTTTCTTTCTGGGAGAGTAGAAAGCTAATTACAGCAGGCAATTCCAGAAGCAGAAAAAGAGTTCATTAAGGTACTAAATATCAATACCTCTCACATTAGCCTCCCTGACATTCTTACCATGAGAGTGGATTTATGGTTTTTAACCATCTTCCCTCCATATGTTACATGGAGCAATATGTTTATCTATGCAAATATTAACTTCAGAGGTAGATTAGTTTATTATACTGACTGAAGACTTGAAGATATGAGATACAAAGTAGATATATTTTGATGGAGCATTGAATGAGCTAAGCCTAGATGGCACATTGTGGCCTGGGTGTTAAGTATTCCTGGAAGAGAGAGGAGAAAGGGAAAATACTGTTGATGGATAGTGTACTGTTTTGCTGGGAGTCTGCAGAAAGGGATATTTGGATAAAGGTAAGTCACCTTAAAAAGGCATGTTGATATTACTCAGTGAAAGTTAAGAAGCTCATTGAGAGAAAAAAAAATGTATTTGTATCTAAAAAAGATTGTTACCTATCTTTGTGATATAAATAAATTAATTCCATTCATTTTGGACCAACTTAAATTTTATTTTGATATTATTAGTATTTTATATTTTGAATATTATGCTATAATATTGATATTATGTAGATATTTTTAAGAGTAAATGCTTGGGGCTTCCCTGGTGGCACAGTGGTTGAGAGTCCGCCTGCCGATGCAGGGGACACGGGTTCGTGCCCCGGTCCGGGAAGATCCCACATGCCGCGGAACGGCTGGGCCCGTGGGCCGTGGCCACTGAGCCTGTGCTCCGCAACGACAGTGAGAGGCCCGCGTGCCGCAAAAAAAAAAAAAAAAAAGAGTAAATGCTTGGCATTCAAATGTTTAATAACTCTTTTTTTTCCAGTAAACCTCTGACAAAGAATTGTCAACAAAAAAATTAATCAGTCATTCTAAGAAAGAAATGGAAAACTGTATTCAAGCCAAATTGAAGCTTATAACCTAGGAACAGCATCTCAGAAAGCTCTGAGATCTGTTCCGCCTGTTAGAAGTCAAGGCACAGTTATATAAGTTTTTTGAGACTGAAGGCTGTATATTAAATGACATATTATTGACAGTTTACCTAAACCAGATCTAAGTGTCATCATGGGCCCTTACAAGATCACGAAGGAATGTTATCTTTAAGGAATTGTCTTGATGGCAGGAGAATGTTGCTCTTTATAATTGATAGACAATGCAAAACAGGAGGGAGAGAGGAGGCCAAAAGGCAGAGAAAAATTTTTCTTGTCTTGCTATAACATGTGAATTTTATTTCATAAAACTATATATATATATATATATATATTTTTTTTTTTTTTTGCAGTACACGGGCCTCTCACTGTTGTGGCCTCTCCTGTTGTGGAGCACAGGCTCCGGACGCGCAGGCTCAGCGGCCATGACTCACGGGCCCAGCCACTCCGCGGCATGTGGGATCTTCCCAGACTGGGGCATGAACCCGTGTCCCCTGCATCGGCAGGCAGACTCTCAACTACTGCGCCACCAGGGAAGCCCATATAAAACTATATTTTTATATTTCTAAAACCAACAGACTTTCATGGTGGATCATTTTTCTTACATTAATTACACAGGTACTAGTTTCTTAGCTGGAGTTCAAGTCTACTACCAATGTCAGTTTAGAGATAAATAACTTTGAAATCCTGATATGGGAGAACTATAGAAATAACCTGTGCAACCTCAAGTTTGTAAAATGACCTCTGTGCATCATACAGCTATTCTCAAATGGAGACCAAGAAAGCAAGGTCATTTTTAATCTCTACATAGATCTTGCTTTCCTGGCTCAACACTAATCATTCATTATGTTCTGCATGTTGGAAGGGAGAAGATGAAGGATATAGAAGAATTCACTTTGAAAACATGTACTCAATGTTGCATATCCAAAAGCTCCCAGGGGATTAAACAATCAGAAAGCGCTACATCATTTGCATTTTAATGGATAAAAATAAGAGTTGAAACATTTCTTTACACTTAAACTACCGTGAAAAAGTGTGTGTAGTTAATAGGACTGAAGTGATAAGGAGGGGGGGAGGAAGAAATGGGGACTCAATAAAATTTAAAGAAAATTTATTTCTTTTATAGAATTGGAGCTGGGTTGATTAAGTCAAGGTGCCTGCCTCTGCTAGAGACACATTTTCCTAATGAAAAGTTCTGTAACTTCAGACCTTTCACATTTTCCATGAATAGATGTCATTACTCACTATCACATTTATCATTACTTGTAAAACAGTGAGGTGGCAGCAAGGGAAAGGACTAAAATAGCATTGAAAAAAATTTGGTACTGGCTTAGGTAATTTAAATGAAGGCTTTTTTTGCAAAAGCAAAAACAACCTCCATCGTTACTCCATCATACCTTTGGAAAACTCACATCAGGTTGTGGGCCACCTTTATGAAAAGTGACTACAATTTCTCTCTACCCTCCTCTAATTCTGAATTAGAAATGATAAAGAGCTTGACTGGTAAAATTCTAAAACAGATAATGAGTTTTTTAAGTGATAATTACTGAATCTCCTTATTTTTAGAAACCCATTAACAGGTATCTCTTTAGTCATAGAAAAAAAATCTTCATAAATATTGAATTGTGCTATCACACGTACAAGTTTCTTTCCAATTATGGAATCTGACTAATTTCACAAGAACTATTTGGTATTAATTGGTTTTAAGATTTAATCAAGTAAAGACATCATTTATTAATTTCAATTTGAAAAGCCAGAAAAAAAGTATAACCTTATTATCTTTAGACAAATATTGTCAAATGTTCATGTGAGTTAGAAATTGAAAACAAAAAGTGCCCCTGTGCCTTGTGAGTTTCTCCAATTCAAAGAAGAGTATTTATCAATGGGAAGCTGAGGCAGGTCTTAGAGTGAAATCTTACTGCCTTATGAGAGAATGGAGAGGGTTTGACTAGACTTACCAAGGATGCAATGGCCGTTTGTTGAATTTAGTCTAGTAAGTAGGAAGAGGGCAGTAAGCCCTACATTACAGTCAAAGTCAAGCAGCTCCACATTTCCAGTAAGTAAATCTTGACCACGTTCTTCAAGTACCTAGAGGTAGTGAAACCATAAAGAGGCCCCGAGGTATACAATCTTGGAAGCTGAAGATTAGCAGGCCTTGTAGATGGGAAAGTCCTGTATCTGGCTGGGTTCTATCAGCTGTTAAAAGTTCCATCAGCTGTTGACAAGGCCCCATTCAGAGCACATAGATGTTTTCGAATGTAATTATTATATGTTAATCGCCACCAACTGATCAAGATTATGTATTGTACCAAAGACGTTACAGAAGCTGAGGATGAATTGCACCCCAAAACAGAAAACATAAGTTCAATCTGTAGATTCGATTGATTTTCCTCTTAGGAAAATGAAGGCTCTTTACTCAAGGAGCTGTTATGTATAAAATAGGCAAATAAGGGTTTTGCAAATTATTGTCAGTAACTGCCGTTGACAGATTCATTATTAGAAACAACACTGTTTGCGTTGTAGGACATTTTTTATAATGAAATCTGATTTCAGGAATGTGTTTTTTCCAACTTTATAAGTTTCTGATGTCTGCATTTTCTTTCACTGCCAGGATCTTTTCTAATTTATCTATTGCTAGCTAATTTTCAAAAAAAAATATGATAAATGAAATTTTCTTTCAAAATTTAATTATTCAAAAGGCTGAATGAAGATAGGATATCAAACTTATCAACAAGTGTTCTTATAAAAGACTGTGATTGTGATCTGGAGCCTTGTATTTTCTTAATGATCATGAAGATTATTTGAACTGAAGCTATTCAGGTTGGGGGCAGTAGCTTTTCTTTCTATTTGTGTTATTTTTATAACTAAATTAGAAGACCTCATGCCACAGTTGTGGGTTTACCGGAAGGCAGAGTGGTCATGAAGACCACCTGTCTCTTCCTGGTTCCCTATTACAAAGTCAGGTGATCATCAAAAAATGGCTAGACTATTGCTACTCACAACTCCAGCTCTGGGAAACCTTGAAGCACTGAGATTAAGGATTCCATAAATTATCAAAAAACAACATTTTTTTAAAACATCTTTATTGGAGGATAATTGCTTTACAGTGGTGTGTTACTTTCTGCTTTATAACAGAGTGAATCAGCTATACATATACATATATCTCCATCTCCCCTCTCTCTTGAGTCTCCCTCCCACCCTCCCTATCCCACCCCTCTAGGTGGTCACAAAGCATGGAGCTGATCTCCCTGTGCTATGTGGCTGCTTCCCACTAGCTATCTATTTTACGTTTGGTAGTATATATATGTCCATGCCACTCTCTCACTTCGTCCCAGCTTACCCTTCCCCCTCCCCATATCCTCAAGTCCATTCTCTAGTAGGTCTGTGTCTTTATTCCCATCCTGCCCCTAGGTTCTTCATGACATTTTTTTTTTCAGATTCCATATATATGTGTTAGCTTACAGTATTTGTTTTTCTCCTTCTGACTTACTTCACTCTGTATGACAGATTTTAGGTCCATCAACCTCACTACAAATAACTCAATTTTGTTTCTTTTTATGGCTGAGTAATATTCCATTGTATATATGTGCCACATCTTCTTTATCCATTCATCTGTCGATGGACACTTAGGTTGCTTCCATGTCCTGGCTATTGTAAATAGAGCTACAATGAACATTGTGGTGCATGACTCTTTTTGAATTATGGTTTTCTCAGGGTATACATGCCCAGTAGTGGGATTGCTGGGTCGTATGGTAGTAAAAAGCAACATTTACTGTAAAGACATTGTTTTTGATGTCCTTTTTCTCCTCAAAATATGGAAGTGTTGGCTCAGGAGCAAAGATTGTCTTACTCAATCTAAGGCCATATTTGCATGCCCTATGAAGAGAAGTGTACATTTGCATTCTTTAGCAAAGAAACTGAACAGGAAAAAATACTACTCTTGTTTATGCACTAATTTCTTAGACACTAAGGTATTACAGTAACCTCTCTGATAATCGAAATTGTCAACCCAAAACTCTTTTTAAAAGGGGCTTGAAAAATAGGAGGACCTGCTTGTGTTTGTGTGGTTTATTATTTTTTCTCAAACACCTGGCACAGTTCCTGGCAGAGTGCAACCACTTACTCATTCATTCATTTAACAAATATTTACTGAACATTTTCTATGCCCCGGGATTTGTGTAAAGTTAGTGAAATACAGTATTGCATAAGACCATTTATTCCTGAATGGAGCTTCTTGTCTAGTGGAGGAAACAGATGAATAAAATATTCATACCAATCAATTTATGTAAAACTATAACTGTGTAAAATTATACTGTGTTAAGTACTAGAGATGGAATGGCTTATGGTGCTATGAAAGCACTCTTTTATGAAAGCATAATATAGAGAAGTTTAACCTACTAAGAGGACATCAGAAAGGCTTCTTCAAGGAAGCAGGCAGAAGTGGGAGAAGGGGGATCCTTAACCTTCGCTACATTCTAATGAAATTGATGCAGATTGAAGGAAAAGCCTAAATATACAAAAAAGGAGAAAACAGTTTTAAGATAAAATGCAAAAAGATAGACATGTCACTGAATATTTTAGAGTTTGAGGTGTTTGTGGGATATTCATATGGAAGAATTGGATAGGCAGGGCTGATGCTTTGCAGAAAAGTCCCAACTGCAGAATCTTTAGTATAAGAGTTATTGTTAAAGACTTTGGAGTTAAGACCTCAAAAACAATGCACAGTATAGTGGGCTGAATAATGTCCCTCCCCAATATGTTTACATCTTAATCCCTGGAACCTGTGACTGTTAGTTAATATGCAAAAAGGATTTTGTGGATGTGATTAAATTATGAACCTTTAAAATTAAGATTATCCTGGGTTATGTGGGCAGGTCTAATGTACTGTAATATAATGCTCCTTATAAGGCAGACTAGGAGGGATCAAAGTCAGAGGAGGATGCAATGTGATGATGGACACAGAGACTGAAGTGCTACTCTTTGTAGGTAGAGGAAGGGGCCACAAGCTAAGAAACACAGGTGGCCAATAGAAGCTGGAAAAGGAAAGGAAACTGCTTCTTCCCTCAGAAAATCCAGAAAAAAACAGCCCTGCTGACCCCTTGACTTCAGCTCAATGAAGCTCATTTTGGACTTCAAACCTCCCCAGAACTGTAAAAGAATAAATTTATGTTGGTTTAAATTTGTGGTCATTTGTTACAGCGACAAAAGGAAACTACCACGTATGGAGAGGATAGAAGAGGGCAGAAATAAAACCTTAGGGAAGACTCGCTTCTAAAATAATAGTAGGAAAATGTTCTAGGGCAGAAGATACCACAGAGCAAAACCAAGAAAAGTGGACTCAGAAACCAAGAGAGAAAATATTTCTAGGTTCATGGAATCTAAACTGGATGGGGTAGGGAGTTGCACAAGAGGGGCTGATAGATTAGAGAAAATGCAGAGGCCAAGTGACAAGAAGTCCTGTGAAGATACAAGACTAATATTGGGGGTAGGAGATAACAACCTCTGGTTGGTTATGGTTGTTGTGATCTGAAATATTATATTAAAACATCAGAATCTGGAGGTGGGCAGTGATTCAGTATAGAAATGTACAGAGGAGTGGAGCTAAGCTGACCCACATGTGCGCTCAGCTCCTTCAATGTGATGGCAGGTCTTAGAGCTGAAAAGAAGACTTGTCTTTAAGTGCCTGATTTACTGAATTTGTGCTTTTCCTGAGTCATTTTACAGAGTGTAGCAACTGTGAGGAATTTTCTTCTGGTTTTAATTGATGTATTCATATTTTCCTCTAAGATGGACTCACACCTTTTCATCTTGCTAATATGTGAGAGGCTGGGTTCACATTTTTATTTTCCTTTAAAAATTATAGTGGTCGACACCACACTGCATTTTCAGGATCCATTTTTTTGCACCTCCAAGCTAGATTCTAAAAGTTGAATATTTTTTGTTCTAGATGATTTTGTGTAGCCAGAGAATTGGGAGGAGTGGAGATGGTTGTGCACGTCAGAGAGCTCTGATAAAGTGGCACGCAATCCTTCTTAGAACTCAGGGCTGTACTCTCTCCTCTGCCCTCTGCCCTGTGTCCTAGTCCAGGGTCACTCCACTCAGTGGGCGACCCTGTCATGTAGGATTCTTTCCCTGTGAAACCCTGGAGACTTTACTTCTATCAGAGGTATCCTTTTGTTCATTTTTCCTGACTTCACCCACTTTTCCCCTGGAGACTTTCCAGTAGTGTTCAATCAAAAGAAAAAGATAACAGTTAAATTTTCTTTACTCCATTTATACTGTGTTAGGGAGCATTGACAAGCTCTCTCTGAGGCTGACGACATTGTTGAGAGCATGTTTTGTTCACTTCTTCCCTCCCCTCCAGAAACATTTGTTTCTTTCTTTGGATTGGTTTATTAAATTGCATTATGTTATTCTCTTGTTCTTGTTTTGTGACTGTTGGTGAACATTTTTTGATTTGCTTTTATTGGTGGGTTTTTGTTTTCACTCATTTTGCTAAATTTTAGGCGAGGGAAATTAAATGATAAAATTGTATTCTGCCATCTTAACCTGGATACTTGTAAACAATATTTCAGTGGTTACTTTTATTCATTATTTAAAAAGGAAGTCAATCTACCAAAATTATACTTCAGATGTAGGATTAATTACTTTTATGAAGTTGAATTTATTACAGATACAGCTAAAACTAACTTGTGTTTTTAACTTCCTTAAAGTGCCTCAATTGTGTAGTGATAGGAGCAACAAACATCAAATATAAATAAGTACTTGCACCTGACAAGTAATTTATAAATATTTTACATGTACTGTGACCATATTTATTTGTATACAGATAATGCATAGTCAGACTGTCTCTACAAATAAAAATTCTGACCATACACAGTTGTAATTCATAGGTATTACATGTCTCTTCTCTCTTGGTTTATATTCCTGTTCAGCCCTTCCCGTAATTATTTCCTTAACTCATGGCTGCCAGATCTACTTTAAGACAAAAGCCAAGGAAATGCAGCTTTTGAGTTTGTGCCAGAAGATTTTTTTCTACCTTGGAGAAAATAATATTTCTAACTGTATATTACAGTTTTTATCATTCTGAAGATCTGTTAGAAACAATTTTCTGATTCTTGCTAAACTTTACATAAGCATATGTGAAATGAAAAACTAAGCAGAGAGGTTACAATCACGATGTTTCATAAAAAATAAATGCCCAAGAGAGTTAATTCAGATGCCAACACTGTATACAACTCATATTTAATTCAACTCATCTAATCCTCTGTTAGTTGATATACCCTTGAAATGTGTGGATGCTTCAACAAAAACTCAGTGAGACTCAAAAGAGGATATCTGATAGGGTCATAATGAGACAAAACTATATTGTTTGTGCACGCATGTGCACACACACACACACACACACATAGAATAAATCAAGTCACAGGTGACTGTGACACTGGCAGTGGCTCGTAGCCCTGTAAGTGACTCTTATCTTTCCCTGCTTCCTCTCTCTAGCACAAAACTATTTCTGTAGATTCTAACACCTCAACCATTCTATAAAGGAATAACTAATAAAAATGTCTTTCATTTCTTTTTGTTGTTATAAGAAGTGAAAGAACTGTGGGCAAGCCTGATTTATTTCATTAAAATTATTTTAAATCACACCAACCAACATTAAACTGACAGTATGAGTGGGCCATAAAAAAGACCATAATTTTATTCTGCTCTCTGATTGTTGGTATCTGGAATTATTAATAAAAAAATCAAGAAGCCCAATAACTTCCAGACGTTGTATTTCAGCCTATGAGAAATTCCTAATGAAATATCAATGAGGACTCAATAGGTAATTCTGCACATATATTACCATAGATGAATTTTTTACAGTCTAGTCAAAAGGACTAGAAGTCATTTGGATTAAGATTCCTTTTAGAATCCCAAGGTAGGCTCCTTCTTCCTGAATTCTCTTGGGACAGAGAGGCATTTTGTGCCTGAATATACTACCAATACTCTTTTAAAGATGTTATGCATAAGGAGATGCAATTTATAAAGACTTGTGCCTTTTTGTCTTAGAGTATTGCTAACTCTGGTCAAAAATACATAAGCTCCTATGCCCAAGGCCTATGAGATCTGTAAGCATTGGTACATATGAGGTATGATTTTATGTGACTCTTCTATACTTTAGATGTGGCTGGAATACACTTTGCTATAACCTATGTCAGCCATAGCAGGTACTTATGTAATCTCTCTGAAATCTTTCTCTACACTCTAGTTATTGAGGTAATGTTTTGCTAAATAGAGAGCTGTAGTAAATATTGGGCACATATATTGTCACTGGAGAAGTGATTTGAGTTTTCAATATCCTCTGACCTGTAAGGACAAGACAAATCAATGTTGAAATGTCCATCAACCCTCTCCACTTAACCCCCTACCATAAAGCTATGGATATTTAATTATACTGTGACCCAACACACCCCATAAATTTCTCCAGTTTAATTCTGAATAATTGAGTGATAAATTCATGCAATTTAAGTAAGCAAAACAATTGTGTTGATTCATGATCAAATTTGTGGTCCATGGGAGCAAGAGTTGGAACGGCTAAATCCCAAAGAAAAAAAGGAACAACTAGTTTGGTTCTATTTATTAATTGAGCAACTACTTACATAATTGGGTATTGCCTTAAAGAGTGAGATCACTTTGTGCATTATCTTACTCCTAAATGGGATGTGGACATTGACTGCTAGACTAGGAAATTACCTTGCATTTTATTTACTAAGGTGTAGCCAATAAAATTTCTTACCACTTCAGGGAAAGTTTATTTATTTATCTAACTGAATAGCCATATTATTTCAGCAAGAAGGGTCTACTGACCATTTCCTTAATAGAACTTAAACACTGTTACACATGAAAACTTCTCTAGTTCACCCAATTTGGGTGAACTAGACCAATATTCTTTTGACCATATTCTTTTAAAATATTGTTATTAAGGTATAGCTTGCATAAATTGTAAGTGTATGGCTGGATGGAACTTTGCATGTGTATACATTCATGGAACCACACATCTGATCAAGGTGTATAGCATTCCCAGCAACCCAGAAAAGAACAATGGGTGATAATGGGCTTTTCCCAACTTGTAGGTAATTGTGAAGCCAAATGAAATAAGTTAAAATGTCATTGGAAAATTACAAAATCCTACCTAAAAAGAGAAAGCTTTGCTGTGGCCATAGTAACAGTTATGAAAGATTTCCCCTAATCCAGAGATTGTTCTTTCACACTTTGTTTTTCTTATTGTATATAAACTTACAAAGCCTGATGGCTTAACTCTGAGCAGATTGAATCTCTCAAAGGTAGACTTTCAAAAATAACAAATTTGAAAATTATGTAAAAACAGTCAAAATTATTACCATAGGCATAGTTCATTAATGTTTCTTCCAAAGTGTAAGCAGTTTAAAGTATTTAATTACTGCCTCTCTTTTCATGCCAACTTGCATATATGTTTGTATGTGTATATAAAACATTATTGCTAAAGTGAAAGATGATTAGCATCCATTGGTGACAAACCAAGCAGAACAATTGCATGGTTAACAATATTGACACACTCAAAGTAAAAACAAAACAAAGACAGATTGGTTGTTGCTATTTTCTTTAGGGGCTATTAGCAAAGTACAAGGGTATTATTTTAGTTTCTGGGTTTTTTTTAACTAGGGTTAATTATCATCATTAACACTTTTTTTTTTTAAGATTCTCTAAAGAGAATCCGAGTAACCAGAACAAATCTGCAGATTTGAAACAGTGGAAAATTGTACAATTTTTTTTGATGGTTGATGAATTCAGCTGGACTGTTGGCATTCACTTTCTTCTTACATGTACTCAGTCTTTCATATATACAGTTGACCCTTGAGCAACGCAGGGGTTAGGGGCACCAACACCACTCTCCTCTGACTCCCCACACAGTTGAAAATCCACCTATAACTTCTGATTCCCCTAAAACTTAACTACGAATAGCTCACTGTTGACTGGAAACCTTACCGATTAATATAAACAGTCAAATTAACATATATTTTGTATGTTATATACATATATTTTATACATTCATGACATATCTACCTTTTTCTTTTTTCTTTTTTTTGCGGTACACGGGCCTCTCACTGTTGTGGCCTCTCCCGTTGCGGAGCACAGGCTCCGGGCGCGCATGCTCAGCGGCCATGGCTCACAGGCGTGGCCGCTCCGCGGCATGTGGGATCTTCCCGGACCGGGGCACGAACCCGTGTCCCCTGCATCGGCTCTCAACCACTGCGCCACGAGGGAAGCCCGATATCTACCTTTTTCTTAATTTTTTTTTGTTATTTCTAGGCTACGTGGTTCATCTGCGAGTATTTTTCAAATTATTGCAAATCTTCAAAAAATTTTCCAATATGTTTATTGGAAAAATCTGTGTGTAAGTGGACAGGCCAGTTCAAACCTGTGTTGTTCAAGGGTCAACTATATAAGCAAACCCACTATTTTTTTTTTAAGGAAATGGGTTTATTTCCTTTACTGTCATCTATTATTTTACTTCTCTGTAAGGAAAATCGTCTGTTCAGCCTCAACAGAGCTTTCACCTGTTTGGTGGTTTTAGCTGATATTCCTCGGCTAGTAAACAATATTCTTCCAGGGAGTTGCAGGTAACTCCAAAAGTGAAACTACTGTGTCTAAGGCTCATCCTGGGAAGCAGGTTGTCCATGATTAGATTCATTGACTTCAACTTTCCTTTTTTTAAAGTTCCTGCACTGAACTAATATTGACTCTGGGTGTCCTGAGCCATTTGAAACAACTTACATGTATTTAGAAAAGGATTATTGTGACAATCATGGTAAGCATGATCGTTTTGACAGAACAGTTTTATTGCTCTGGGGTTATTTTTGATAATTTAAGTAGAAAGAATAATATTGCCCATAAAATATAGATAGAAATTTAGTGCTTATGAGAGTAGGGGGATTAGCAGCATTAGTTCAAACTAAGATGTTTGAAACTTCCTCCCCCAAGTTCTTTTAATACCCTTCAGGCTGGACCTGAACACCCAGTCCTTGGCCCTCTGCAAGAATGCAGACTGTTAATCTTCACTGAACACTGGCCAGTTACTGTCAGGAGAAATGTTCACAAACTAGAATGATGCACCAATTATTTAAACATACTGAAAATGGTTTTGGGATTTTGACTTCCTCATACAATTATTAAAAATGTTAAGATAGATTATAATATCACAGATAAATGTCACTCATTGTCATAATTGTTATGGATGTTATATTAAAAAGTCTGTATGTATTAGATAAGCATAATGAAGTGTTTACAGGAAAAATGTTACCATGATTGAGATTTGCTTTAAACATGCGTGATTAAGAGGATACATGAAATAAAATTGACAAGATGTTGACACCTAAGGTTCACTGAATTATTCTCTGTACTTTTGAGTATGTTTGAAAATTTCCATAATAAAAATGTGAGGAAGTCGATGATTATATTATGATATGGTTACTAACATCTTTGGGTTCTAGATACAATGCAAGTCATAACTAATGGATAATCTCAGAAGAGAGAAGTTCTTTAGGTATAGTTTGCTCTTCCACTTAACAAACAGGGAAGTAGCAGGTGAAATGTCTTTCTTAGGATCACAGAGAGTTCAGTCAAGAGCGTTCTCTTTTTCAAGTCAGCCAATATATATTGAGCATCTTCAACATGCCAGGTCAAATAGTGGTCCCTGATCACACCAATGTGAATAAGGCACATTGCAGTTGAGAGAGGAAACCACTTACACAAACAGCTGATTATAAAATAATGTCATTAATAGGAGGGAAAGCTGTAGCATTGTGTGTGTGTGTGTGTGTGTGTGTGTGTGTGTGTGAACAGCACAAGCAATAGCATGATGAATAAGAAATAGCATGTACTGTTGAAGGAAAAACCAGTGGTTGAGTGTTGCTAGAGGTTCAAGCCACAAAGTAGGAGGAAATGACAATTAGGGGTGGAGAGGCAGGCAGGGAACTGAATTGTGTAGATGGTATAGAGGCTCTGAAGGGTTTTAAGGTGGGGCAGGTAGGTGAAGGATAGGTTTGAGCAGATAACACTGGAGTCAAAAAAGACAGAAAGACGTCTGTGGTCATCAACCAGGTGAGAGACAACAATGACTTGAACTAGATCCAGACCTTGTGGGAGAAGCGTAGGAAGAAAAGGAGATTTCAGACCAGAGTAGTTTCATAGCAATAGGACAGTGATATAATGCTTATCTTTCCCTACTTTTCTTCTCTCATCCTTCCTTCTCAAATGCTCTCTTTTGTTCCCCTTTCCTTTCCTGTCCTTCTTTTACCTTCTCCTTTCTGACTTTCCTTTGTTGGATCTTGTGCAAAGATAACTTTTTTTTTAGCATGACTGAAATAAATAATTTTATTTCATCTTAACATAGTCCCCTTGATTTTAGGGTGGATTTGTGATCTGAGAAACACTGAGACAGAATCCCAGCATGAATGAACAACCATGAGCCCTGTGTGGTTGGAAACAAGAGGAATGGGAGCTTTAGTACTTGCCCAAGAAAATGATGTAATTTTTGAAAATATGTTTTGAAGAGTTAATATATGCTCATGGCACAGAACTCAAAATACAAAAAGTACATAATAAAAAAGTCTCTCTTCTGCATCCTTTGCTCCTCAGCTGCCCACTTCTTCTCCCTCAAGGGAGCCAGCCATTGTTCCTTCCGACGTTCTTGTGTATTGCTTCAAAGTATTCCATGCATTTACCATCGTACATACACACAAGCAAAGACTTTTAAAAATAACTTGTGTGGAGAATTTGTGTACATACTTGACAAGTTAATTAGCATGCTAGCTGCTAGATTAAAATCTTATTAATCAGTTTGTTGGGCCATTTGATTCTATAGCTCTAAAAGAAAATGTAGGCCTTCTATTGCAGACAACAATGAGCTCACCAAGGATATTCACATGAATAATCTTCTTTGGAAGATGAGAAGTGCTAAATTAAACTATCTGAGCCCTTTCATTTCTAGTAGATGTGAAGACTGTTAATGTCTATCTTGCTTAATTTTCAAAAAGTTCAGCAAACACTCTTTTAGCATATTAAGAAATCTGCTTATGTAACAATATATTGCCTGCTAAAAGGCATCTATCTTAACTCAAAAATTAGTGAAATCATAAAAAAATTGTTTTTAAAATTAGAGAAAAAGTCTTTAACCTTTATTCAGTGGTAGGTTTTGGCAATTCCACATACGAAAACAATCCAGTTTCTATGCTCACCTCATGTACTCTGTGGTGAAATCTTTACTGCAGTAATTCCTGGAAGAGCAGAATATACGATGCTTTCAAAAATAAATATTAGTCTTCTTCCAGCCCAAGCCAGATTTTCCTAGCTGCTTATTTCCCCAGGTGGCCAGAAGAATACAATCCCTGGTATAGAAATCTGCCGGCTTCACATACATATCTGATCAGAAGTAATGCGCTCACTTGAATAATGTTCTTGCATTTCTGTTGATGATATACGGTATAGTGATTATCTAATAGACAATATGAAGTAACCTCATACATGATTAAAACCACTATGTCTTAATTTGTGGTTGTATTTTACTTATAAAGAAGCCTTCCTTAATAAATACTTGCTTAAGGAATAAGCCCTTTAAATAGACAATACATAAAAATTTAGTCTAAAGATAATGATTATGCCATGCTCAGATTCTGGGATTTTCTTATTATGATTTGCAGTCCTAGAGGCTTAGAAGCACATTGAGGGAATTAAAGAGAATATATATTCCTAAAAATATTAAGCACAAAATTGTCGAATTATACTCTTTCCCCCAATAGGAAGCTAGCTAGCATGCTCCAGAATGCCATAGCTTTCTTATATTTCAAGCAGAAACACTCCGATTTACTGAGTAGTCAAGTAATATTAATGATATTTTACAAAATCGTTCTGTTTTTAATATGTTGGGCCTGAAATTATATTATTAAACTATACATGCTATTCTGAATTATTTAATAGTACCCTTTGCACAAATTCTCTAGAAGTTTATCTGTTTTATGAACTACTGTATCCCCAGCTTAGAACATAGTAAGTGCTCAATAAATATTTTTAAATGAACAAATACAACATTATCTATGACTATTTCCATTGGAGTATTTCTATTTCTATTATTTTCTTCACCACACATTGTATATCTTTTTTCAACTTTGATTTTTTCTTTGTTGTTAGAAAATAAAATCTATGTAGCATAAGGTAGGAAATAAGATTGAAAAAAATTACGGCTTGATCATCTCATTATATTCTAGTTGCATGAGCCTAGTATAGAAAACTATTAACAAGTTAATCGTTTCATTATTTTCCATACCTCATTTCCCTAGTTCAAGTTGACTGTAAATATGGAAAAGCTGTGAACTGCATCCACTCCCCAGCTCCACGTAAAAATGTCCTAAAAAGAACTAAAAGAGAGAGAGCTAGAGGGCTAGGGCATTAGGGACAGAGAGACAGAGACAGAAGGAGAGACACATACTGGGAGAGAGTCTTGCTTATGTTAATATGATTGCCATTAATGGGACTTTTAATACAAAGTGCTCTACACTCCTCTGCACAGTTCATCATAAGCTAATGAAAGAGGTGCTTTAATTAGGAAGATGATAACTGATTCAGAGGATGAGAGAAAAGAGAAGGATTCCAAACCATCACATCTATGTACATGGAAGGACAGCTGCCAAGTGAGAGAAGTCTTGTGGGAAAGGGTAGAGAGCAAGTAAGCTGCACAACATTACAATGACTAGGAATGAGGGGAGGTGACAGTGACCTCCATGAAGAAACACACCCTAGAATGTTAAAATATCAGGGGGTAATCCTGGGCCTCCACTATGAGACATGATATTAACCACTTCAGCCTCTTTTAATTGTCAGAAGCAAATCAGATTATCTCAAATTTTGGAATAAGTCACTATAATAATCTTACACTTATTGTTAACACTATTGGTTTAGCCTTAAATTCTATAATAGTTTTTGGCCTCCCTTAGAGAATTAATGACCTATCATTTGAAATTAAGGAAAAAGGACATTCCTGCTCCAAAGGAAATATTTCCAACTGTTTGACTACCAGGATACTGATCGCTAGTAAGAAATGTGCTTGCTTAGAATGAATAGATAGAAAATGGGGTGCAAATATTACATGTGATTATAAATCAATGATATAGCATAACTCCTAGGATTCCTTTCTTTTTCATTCTGTCATTACTTGTACTTTCTTCTCCTGGAGACCCAGAAAAATTATCTGGTACAAGAAGCTAATACAGTATAAAGGAAAGATGTATATAAACAAGATTTCTGCTTTTAAGAGGGAAGCAGTGATTTCATCTGCACTTTAGTTTTATCATTCCTGCTGCAAAACAAAGGTCTCTATAGAAATTAGGAGTGACCTTGTAGAAATATGTTAGATAAAGACCACTAAGCCAGTGCTACTCACAATGTGGTTCACAGCCAGGTGCCTGTCCCTGGACTATTACCGAGTTGCAGTAAGTACAAACATTGAGAATAAACATTTAGAAATTTTTGTAGCAATTTGACAGAGTAAATTTTTTTTACCTATTGAGTTTACTTGTAAAAAAAATAATGAGACTTTTTAATATATCTTTTAGCTCATTTTTTCAAGTAACTTTTTTTTTTTTTGCATAAGTACTGGTCTTTGATGGATAAGAAATTAGAAATAAATCTCGTGCCATGGATAGTTTTGTAGATACTGGATTAAACTACTTTGGGAAAAAAGTGCTTATATCTTTCTTCAAAGTTCTGAATAATCCTAAATATTTAGGGCTTTGAGTATTATAAATTTCTGTTTTTTCAGTAAGTAGAATGGTGGTTCCAAGGGCCTGGGTGGGGGAATGGAGATGTATTGGTCAAAGAGTGAAAATTTTCAGTTTAAGATGAATAAATTCTGGAGATCTAGTGCATAATAACTATAGTGAACAATATTGTATTATATACTTGAAAGTTGCTGAGAAAGTAGATCTTAAATATTCTTACCACCAAAAAGACATGGTAATTATATGAGGTAATAGAGATGTTAGGTAATTCTATGGTGGTAATAATTTTGTAATATATGAGTGTATCAAATCAACATGTTGTAAACCTTAATTCACACAATGTTATATCTCAATTATATCTCAATAAAGCTAGGGGAAAAATCAGAATCTCTGAAAAAAATTTCTGTTTCTTTATGTTTTCTTTGTTATTTAAAAAAATAAATATATTCTGTGTATGGAATGTCTTCATACATTTTGGAAGAATTTTTAAAATTTAGTCTTGTGAAGTCCAGAATTGAAACCAAGCCTGTAGGGAGCATTTTACTTCTGTAATAATAAACATTTATAGGATATTGTTGATGGAAATGGTAGTAGAAGAATTCTACTCTTAGTAAACTTCTTGGTCATAGATTAGCTTACAGACAAATATCAACGGAGTATGTCAGGAGAAAGGTCAGCACACTAAGTTGTTGGAGTGAATATCATGTCAAGAGAAGCAAACAAAACTGCAAATTATTGGGAACTAAAGTAGTTTTATCAAGTTGAAGTCAGAAATATGGGCATGTGCACCAAAAGAATATTTCAGTAGTTCATAGTCACATGCCAGGGGATGAGGCAATGGATACCTTTTAACAAGAAATTTGAGAAACATTTAGTATCTACAGATCAGCTGCCAAGCCCCCAAACCTCTGTCCCAGTCATCCTCAGTCTCGAGACATCAGGTAGCAGACCACCAGGAACTGCCAGCATGTGTTTTTGAAAACCTTGCATCCTGCCTACCATCCCTGTCATCCTTCGTGACTTCTCTTCTATTCCCCTCTTCCTATTTTTGGCTCATTTTTTCCCCTGATACAAAATGTTGACTGACTTTCACAGTGTCCTATCCAGTGTAAACAAAAATCTGTAAGAGTTCTTCCATAAGAACATGACTTTTCAGGTTGAGGCTACTTCTTCCCCCATTCCACTTATGTCAACCATCCTCCTCTATCCCCAAGCTGCTTGCAGAACATCATTGCTTTAGCCTTATGTTAAAAACCCCACTATTTTGAGATTATTCCTTCAGGTAACATCATCCTCTAACATTGAATGTTACTGGCATGGACTGATCTTCTGTCACTCACCCTCATGCCATCAATGATTTAGCATCTAACTCATTTTTTATACTCTCTACTTCATGCTGTGTTTGACCCTTAACTGCTTTATTCCTTGATTACTTCATCTCCAGCCATGTTCATCTACACCTCTCATAATCCAATACACCTAATGTTGTCATCACTTGGGACTCTACCACTTCTGAAACATTAAATCTGAATACCCCACTCTGACCACAGCTCTCCTCCCACAAGCCTTCTCACTCAGTTGTCCTCACCACCCCTCTCTATGTCGGGCTGGCAGCCTGTGATCCCTCTACCTTGCTCTGTTGGTCCCATCTTACCTTCTTTTCCTTTCTGTCTTGCTTTGATGTCATGGGACCTCATTTCAACCATTCTTTTGCCCACTTTTTTACATCCTAGTCACATTGCCTTTCTATCTATTCCTTTGGCAAATGCTCAGTCCAAGGGATCCATTTCCCTACATCTAACCTAGACAGCTCAGTATCAATGAAGATGATCCCATAACTGTACACGTTGATGCCCAAGCTCAACTAGACCTTCAATACTTTCTGTTTCCCTAGTGAGCTTTCTCCACTCTCTCCTCAAATTTTTCATTCTGCTGTACTCACAACTGACTGATAATCTTGCCGATTTGTTCAGAGAGAAATTATAAGTCCAACTTCCTACCACCAAATCTACAAACAGATGTCCCTGGGAAGAGAAGTTATTTCCCTCCTTAAAGATTAACTCCTGGGGCTTCCCAGGTGGCGCAGTGGTTGAGAATCTGCCTGCCAATGCAGGGGACATGGATTCGAGCCCTGGTCTGGGAAGATCCCACATGCCGTGGAGCAACTAGGCCCGTGAGCCACAACTACTGAGCCTGCACATCTGGAGCACGTGCTCCGCAGCAAGAGAGGCCGAGATAGTGAGAGGCCCGTGCACCGCGATGAAGAGTGGCCCCCGCTTGCCGCAACTAGAGAAAGCCCTTGCACAGAAACGAAGACCCAATACAGCCAAAAAATAAATTAATTAATTAATAAATTTTTTTAAAAAAAGATTAACTCCTGTATCTGTACTCATGATCCTATCTCTTGCCTTCCTAGAATACTTGCTATGGACTGAATGTTTGTGTCCCTCCTGAATTCATATGTCGAAGAACTAATATCCAGTGTGATGGTAATAGGAGGTGGGGCCTTTGGAAGGTAATGAGGTTTAGATGAGATCACGAGTCTAGGGCCCCCATGATGCGATTAATGCCCTTATGAGATGAGGAGAGCTTCTCTCTACCATATGAGGACACAGCAAGAAGGTTGTTGTATGAAAGCTAGGAAGTAGTACCAAATACCAGATCTACCAGCACCATGATCTTGACTTCCCAGCCTCCAGAACTGTGAGAATAAGTGTCTGTACCTTCCACAAAGCACTGTCCTTTATGACCACTGCTTCACAACTAAATCCTTTGAAGGCATTGTCTATATTTACTGCTTCTAGTACAACTTCACTCATTCTCCAAACCTTGTAAATTTAGCTTTTGTTCTTGCCACCCCGGTTCTTGTCAAAGCCAGCAACAACTGGCTTCCTCATGGCTAAATCACTGAGATCTTTCCTTGTTTGTCCTCTCTGCTCCTCTTTCCACTGTCGACCACCCTCTTTGGTTCCTTAACACCAAACTCGTTCCACTTCATCTCATTGATTGAAATCTCAGATTTCTTTGTAGAATCTTGAAATTTTGGTATTTTTCAGAATTCTATCTTAGATTGTCTTCTCATTTCAATTTTCATATTTCTAGGAAATGTCTCCAACATTTCCTATTGTGGCTTTAATAATCTTCTATCTATATGTTGATGGCCCCAAAGTTCATCTTTTCAGAGGCAACAACTCTCCTGAATTTTAGGTGTAGAATTCCTCCTTCCTATAAGATGGCTCTTGGATGTTCCATGAGCCCATCAAAGTCAACAATTGCAAAACTGAGCTCATCTTTTCTATTAACCTCTTCCATCTCACTTTCCACCCTCTGGTGAAAACTGGGAATCTGAGTATCATCTTTGATGGCAACTTTTTCTTTACTTTAGGATTCCTAGGTATGAGGCAATCCATCTCTGCTTTCTCTATCCCCTTTATGACACCTAATTCAGTCTATCATCTTATTTTCAGTAGCCTCATAAGGGGTTTCCTTTTCTCTGGGCAGATGTCCCTTCAACTTACTCTCCATACTGCAGACAATGATTTTTCTAAAATGCAAATCATATGCATGTATCACTACTATGCTTAAAAGTACTCACTAACTCTTTATTTTAATAACTATAATCTCCATGCTGTACATTACAACCCATGACTTTTTTATTTTATAACTGAAAATTTGTACCTTTTGATCCTCTTCACCCATTTCACCCACCCTTGCCTCTGACAACCACCAATCTGTTCTCTCTGTATCTACATATGAGCTAATTTTTCTCTAGATTTCTCATATAAATTGAGATCATATGGTATTTATCTTTCTCTGTCCGACTTATTTCACTTAAAATAATGCCCTTAAAGTCACATATGGCAAGATTTCATTATTTTTTATGACTAATATTTCATTGTATATAAATACCACATTTTCTTTATTCATTCATCCATTGATGGACACTTAGGCTGCTTCCACATCTTGCCTATTGTAAACAATGCTACGATGAACATGGGGGTGCATATATCTTTCTGAGTTGGTGTTTTCACTTTCTTTGGATAGATACCCAGAGGTGGAATTGCTGGATCATATGGTAGTTCTATCTTTAATTTTTTGAGGAGCCTCCATACTGTTCTCACAGTGGCTGCACCCCAATTTACATTCCCACCAACAGTGCACGAGGGCTCCCTTTTCTCCACACCCTCACTAACACTTATTATTTCTTGTTATTTTGATAATAGCCATTCTAACGGGTGGGAGGTGATATTGTGGTTTTGATTTGTACTTCCCTGACCAATCGCTCTTTATTACACTGAAGGTAAAGTCCAAATTTTAAAATATGCTTCACATAATCCATTATCTTCTGGGCTGTCTTGACCATTCTTCCTTTTGCTTCTTAATATGCCAACCATTTAGGATTTAAAATATCTCTCTTCTCTTCTCCTCTCCTCCCTTCCCCATTCTCCTCCTCCCCCCATCTGCTGTCTCTCTCTTTTTTCCAGGCCCTTGCACATCCTCTTCCTTCTGTCTTGAATTTTTCACTATACACACACACATACACACACACACACACACACACACACATTCCATTACATGCTTCCTCTGGCTAAATTATACATGCACGGTTGAAGGGAATGTAAAATGATATATCTGATATGAAAAACAGTACAATATTTGCCTGAAAATTTTAAATAGAATTATCATAAGATCCGAGAAAATTGAAAGCAAGATCTCAGAAACATACTTGAACACCCACATTCATAACAGCATTCTTCACAATAGTCAAAAGTTGGAGCAATCCAATTTTCATTGATGGATGAGATATATACACACAATTGAATATTATTCAGCCTTAAAAAGGTTGGAAATTCTGACACATGCTACAATATGAATGAACTGTGAAGACATTATGCTAAGTGAAATAAGCCAGCCACTAAAAGACAAATACTGTATGTTTCCATTTATATGAAGTACATAGAATAGTCAAATTCATAGAGAAAGAAAGTAGAATGGTGGTTGCCAAGCGTTGATGGGAGGGTGGAAGGGAAATGGATGTTTGTTTTTTAATGGGTATAGAGGGTAAGTTTCGCAAAATGAAGAGTTCTGAAAATTGACTGCACAACAATGTGAATGTACTAAACTATACACTTAAAAATAGTTTTGATGGGAAATTTTATGTTACATGTATTTTACATGTATTAAAGTTAAATAACATAATTTAAAATATTTTTAAGGATTTCCAGAATGGTTATCAGCATGCTTTCCTATTAAAGATAAAAATAGCATGTAGATATCAACAAATTGCATGGATACTAAAAATGAATTAAACATTCCCTAGTCTCCACTCCTCCATAAAATATATAAATTTTTTTTGGAGGAGAAACATATCCTTTGCTTCTCCTTACAGAATTTCAGTAAGTAAGTAATTTAACTGATTTATCATTTTCTAAAAAAGAAAAAACTTCACTACTGTATACCTGTTATAAATGATGCAAAAGATTGTGATAATATTCCATTACAGTATTCAGAAAGTAAAAGTAATATATTACTTGGGATGCATTGTATATATATATATTTCAGCATTATAGCCATATTTACTCCAATATTTGTTTTCTAGAAATTATGGAATTCTATAGTTAATCGCACTCTAGCATTGAATGGATGAGTGCACTCAGAACAATGAATGGGAATTGACTAGTCAACCATATGGGCAGAGTGAAACTTAAGGTTCACTTAGTGTCAGAGAATACAAATTATCTAAGATTTGCATGAATCACTGTAGCTACTATACAGGTGTCTATCACCTTAATTCTTGTGCTACAGAATGTCTAGAGTAAACAATCTCAAGATAGCCCCAGTGTTCTTGGACTCCTGTTTTTCATGTTCATGAAATCTCCTTCCCTCGAGTGTGGGCTTCTAGTGAATAGAATATAGCAGAAATGATAAGGTGTCACTTCCTAAATAGGTTAAAAGAATAGGCTTCCATCTTGGATGCCTTATTTCTCTGTCTCTTTGTCTCTCTGTATCTGTCTTTCTCTTTCTCTCTCTCTCTGTTTCTCTCTGCTCTTTCTCAGGGGAAACAAGCTGCAGTATTGTGAATAACCCTATGGAGAAGCCCACATGAAAAGGAAGTGGTATCTGGAGATAACAAGCAATGAGGATCAAAAGCTATGTGAGTGAACTCAGAAGTAGATCTGAGAAGACTCTGAGTTGAGTTGACTTTAGTCCCAGCCAACATCTGATTGCATCTTTTTTCTTTTTTTTTTGAGATTTTAAATAAATTTTATTGTTAAGGGAAAAAGTCATTATATAATTTACAGTGTAATCACCTATTAAAACTAGCAGTAGGGCATAGGGAGAAAGAGCTTCTGGGGGAGGCAGTGGTTCCTGTTTTTAAAGGTTCTTCCCATGTACAAGCCACAATATTCATTATTTTAGTTCAGTAAATGGATTAGATCACCAAGCAATGAACAGGGTTCCTCTTGTATGCCATGTTACCAGAGATAGGAAAAATCATCTCTTTACTTGATTTCCATGGACATAGACTCCAAAATACATGCTCTGCTGAAAATTAGGGGAGATAGTTGTGTTTGGCAATGCCAATAGAAACAATTATAAAGAGAATATTAGAAAAAATATATCATTAAATGTCTCTTGGCCTATCCTATAATAATGTTTCATTGCTTTCTAAAGACTTTCATTTATCTCTTTAGAGAGCCTCCATCCTTTGGCTTCATCCAAATACTGTCTTTCCCACTTTATTTATTTATTTATTTAACATGTTTATTGGAATATAATTGTTTTACTATATTGTGTTACTTTCTGGTGTACAAAAATGTGAATCAGCTATACATAAACATATATCCCCATATCCCCTCCCTCTTGCACCTCTCTCCCACCATCCCTATCCCACCCCTCTAGGTGGTCACAAAGCACTGAGCTGATCTCCCTGTGCTATGCCGCTGCTTCCCACTATCTATTTTACATTTGATAGTATATATAAGTCCATGCCACTCTCTCACTTTGTCCCAGCTTGCCCTTCCCATTCCCTGTGTCCTCAAGTCCGTCCTCTACATCTGTGTCTCTATTCCTGTCCTGCCCCTAGGTTCTTCAGAATTTTTTTTTTAAGATTCCATATATATGTGTTAGCATACAGTATTTGTTTTTCTCTTTCTGATTTACTTCACTCTGTATGACAGGCTCTAGGTCCATCCACCCCACTACAAATAACTTAATTTCGTTTCTATTATGGTTAAGTAATATTCCATTGTATATATGTGCCACATCTTCTGTATCCATTCATCTGTCGATGGACACTTCCATGTAATGGCTATTGTAAATAGAGCTGCAATGAACATTGTGGTACATGACTCTTTTTGAATTATGGTTTTCTCAGGGTATATGCCCAGTATTAGGATTACTGGGTCATATGGTAGTTCTATTTTTAGTTTCTTAAGGAACCTCCATATTGTTCTCTGTAGTGGCTGTAATAATTTACATTCCCACCAACAGTGCAAGAGGGTTCCCTTTTCTCCACATCCTCTCCAGCATGTATTGTTTGTAACTTTTTGGATGATGGCCATTCTGACTGGTGTGAGGTGATACTTCACTGTAGCTTTGATTTGCATATTTCTAATGATTAGTGATGTTGAGCATCCTTTCATGTGTTTGTTGGCAATCTGTATATCTTCTTTGGAGAAACATCTATTTAGGTCTTCTGCCCATTTTTGGACTGGGTTGTTTGTTTTTTTGATATTGAGCTGCATGTGCTGCTTGTAAATTTTAGATATTAACCCTTTGTCAGTTGCTTCATTTGAAAATAGTTTTTCCCATTCTGAGGGTTCTCTTTTTGTTTCATTTATGGTTTCCTTTGTTGTGCAAAAGCTGTTAACTTTCATTAGTTCTCATTTGTTTATTTTTGTTTTTATTTCCATTATTCTAAGAGGTGGGTCAAAAAAGATCTTGCTGTGATTTATGTCAAAGAGTGTTCTTCCTGTGTTTTCCTCTAGGAGTATTATAATGTCCAGTCTTACATTTAGGTCTTTAATCCATTTTGAGTTTATTTTTGTGTATGGTGTTAGGGAGCGTCCCAATTTCATTCTTTTACATGTAGCTGTCTAGTTTTCCCAGCACCAGTTATTGAAGAGGCTGTCTTTTCTCCATTCTATATTCTTGCCTCCTTTATCAAAAATGAGGTGACCATATGTGTGTGGGTTTATCTCTGGGCTTTCTAACATGTTCCATTGATCTATATTTCTGTTTTTGTGCCAGTACCCTATTGTCTTCATTACTATAGCTTTGTAGTCTAGCCTGAAGTCAGGGAGCCTGATTCCTCCAGCTCCATTTTTCTTTCTCAAAATTGTTTTGGCTATTCAGGGTCTTTTGTGTTTCTATACTAATTGTGATATTTTTCATTCCAGTTCTGTGAAAAATATTATTGGTAGCTTGATAGGGATTGCACTGAATCTGTACATTGCTTTGGGTAGTATAGTCATTTTCACAATGTTGATTCTTCCAATCCAAGAACATGGTATATCTCTCCATCTGTCTGTATCACCTTTAATTTCTTTCATCAGTGTCTTATAATTTTCTGCATACAGGTCTTTTGTCTCCTTAGATAGGTTTAATCTCTTTTTTACAATGGAAGTGCAACAAATGGGAGTGTTTCCTTAATTTCTTTTTCAGATTTTTCATCATTCGTGTAAAGGAATGCCAGAGATTTCTGTGTATTAATTTTGTATCCCACTACTTTACCAAATTCAATGATTAGATCTAGTAGTTTTCTGATAGCATCTTTAGGATTCTCTATGTATAGTATCATGTCATCTGCAAACAGTGACAGCTTAACTTCTTCTTTTCCAATTTGGATTCCTTTTATTTCTTTTTCTTCTATGATTGCTGTGGCTAAAACTTCCAAAACTATATTGAATAATAGTGGTGAGAGTGGGCAGCCTTGTCTTGTTTCTGATCTTAGGGGAAATGGTTTCAGTTTTTCACCATTGAGGACGATGATGGTTGTGGGTGTGTCATATATGGCCTTTATTATGTTGAGATAAGTTCCCTTTATGCCTCCTTTCTGGAGGGTTTTTATCATAAATGAGTGTTGAATTTTGTCAAAAGCTTTCTCTGCATCTATTGAAATGATCTAATTGTTTTTCTCCTTCAATTTGTTAATGTGGTTTACCACATTGATTGATTTGAGTATTTTGAAGAATCCTTGCATTCCTGGGATAAACCCCACTTGATCTAGGTGTATGATCCTTTTAATGGGCTGTTGGATTCTGTTTACTAGTATTTTGTTGAGGATTTTTGCATCTATGTTAATCAGTGATATTGGCCTGTAGTTTTCATTTTTTGTGACATCTTTGTCTGGTTTTGTATCAGGGTGATGGTGGCCTCATAACATGAGTTTGGGAGTGTTCCTCCCTCTGCTATATTTTGGAAGAGTTTGAAAAGGATAGGTGTTAGCTCTTCTCTAAATGTTTGATAGAATTCACCTGGGAAGCCCTCTGGTCCTGGGCTTTTGTTGGAAGATTTTTAATAACAGTTTCAATTTCAGTGCTTGTGATTGGTCTGTTTATGTTTTCTATTTCTTCCTGATGCATTCTTGGAAGGTTGTGCCTTTTTAAGAGTTTGTCCATTTCTTCCAGGCTGCCCATTTTATTGGCATATATTTGCTTTTAGTAATCATTCATGATCCTTTGTATTTCTGCAGTGTCAGCTGTTACTTCTCCTTTTGCATTTCTAATTCTATTGATTTGAGTCTTCTCCCTTTTTTTATTGGTGAGTCTGGCTAATTTTTTTATCAATTTTGTTTATCTTCTCAAAGAACCAGCTTTTAGTTTTATTGATCTTTGCTACTGTCTCCTTCATTTCTTTTTCATTGATTTCTGATCTGATATTTATGATTTCTTTCCTTCTGCTAACTTTGGGGGTATTTTTTGTTCTTCTTTCTCTATTTGCTTTAGTTGTCAGGTTAGGTTGTTTATTTGAGATTTTTCTTGTTTCTTGAGGTAGGATTATATTGCTATAAACTTCCTTCATAGAACTGCTTTTGCTGCATCACATAGGTTTTGGGTCTTCGTGTTTTCATTGTCATTTGTTTCTAGGTATTTTTTGTTATCCTCTTTGATTTCTTCAGTGATCTTGGTTGTTTAGTAGTGTATTGTTTAGCCTCCATGTGTTTGTATTTTTTACAGTTTTTTTTTTCCTGTAACTGATATGTAGTCTCATAGTGCTGTGGTTGGAAAAGATACTTGATACAATTTCAATTTTGTTAACTTTACCAAGGCTTGATTTGTTAACCAAGATATGATCTATCCTGGAGAATGTTCCATGACCACTTGAGAAGAAACTGTATTCTGTTGTTTTTGGATGGAATGTCCTCTAAATATCAACTAAGTCCATCTTGAGTAATGTGTTGCTTAAAGCTTGTTTTTCCTTATTTATTTTCATTTTGAATGATGTGTACATTGGTGAAAGTGGGGTGTTAAAGTCCCCAGCTATTATTGTGTTAGTGTCAATTTCCCCTTTTATGGCTGTTAGCATTTGCCTTATGTATTGAGGTGCTCCTATGTTGGAGGCATAAATATTTACAATTGCTCTATCTTCTTCTTGGATTGATCCCTTGATCATTATGTAGTGTCCTTCTTTGTCTCTTATAATAGTCTTTACTTTAGAGTCTGTTTTGTCTGATATAAAAATTGCTACTCCAGCTTTCTTTTGATTTCCATTTGCATGGAATATCTTTTTCCATCCCCTTACTTTGAGTCTGCATGTGTCTCTAGGTCTGAAGTGGTTCCCTTCTAGACAGCATATATACAGGTCTTGTTTTTGTATCCATTCAGCCAGTCTATGTCTTTTGGTTGGAGCATTTAATCCACTTACATTTAAGGTAATTATCATTTTGTATGTTCCTATTACCATTTTATTAATTGTTTGGGGTTTGTCAGTCTTTTCCTTCTCTGTGTTTCCTGCCTAGAGAAGTTCCTTTAGCATTTGTTGTAAAGCTGGTTTGTTGGTACTGAATTCTCTTAGCTTTCCCTTGTCTGTAAAGGTTTTAATTTCTCCATTGAATTTGAATGAGATCCTTTCTGGGTAGAGCAATCTTGGTTGTAGGTTTTTCCCTTTCATCACTTTAAATATGTCCTGCCACTCCCTTCTGGCTTGCAGAGTTTTTGCTGAAAGATCAGCTGTTAACCTTTTGGGGATTTCCTTGTACGTTATTTGTTGCTTTTTTCTTGCTGCTTTTAATATTTTTTTATTTGTATTTAATTTTTGATAGTTTGATTAATATGTGTCTTGTCATGTTTCTCTTTGGATTTATCCTGTATGGGACTCTCTTCACTTCCTGGACTTGATTGACTATTTCTTTTCTCATGTTATGGAAGTTTTCAACTATAATCTCTTCAAATATTTTCTCAGACCATTTCTTTTTCTCTTCTTCTTCTGGGACCCCTATTATTTGAATGTTAGTGCAGTTAATGTTGTCCCACAGGTCTCTGAGAGTGTTCTCAATTCTTTTCATTCTTTTTTCTTCATCCTGCTCTGTGGTAGTTATTTCCACTATTCTATCTTCCAGGTCACTTATCCATTCTTCTGCCTCAGTTATTCTGCTATTGATTCCTCCTAGAGAGTTTATAATTTCATTTGCTGTGTTGTTCATCATTGTTTGTTTGCTCTTTAATTTTCTAGGTCCTTGTTAAACGTTTCTTGTATTTTCTCAATTCTATTTCCAAGATTTTGGATTACCTTTACTATCATTATTCTGAATTCTTTTTCAGGTAGACTGCCTATTTCCTCTTCATTTGTTTGGTCTGATGGGTTTTTACCTTGCTCCTTCATCTGTTGCATATTTCTCTGTCTTCTCATTCTGTTTAGCTTACCTTGTTTGGGGTCTCCTTTTCACAGTCTGGAGGTTCATAGTTCCCATTGTTTTTGGTGTCTGCCTGTAGTGGGTAACTTTGGTTCAGCGGCTTGTGTAGGCTTCCTGGTGGAGTGGGCTGGTGCCTGTGTTCTATTGGGTGGGGTTCGATCTTGTCTTTCTGGTGGGCAGGGCTATATGTCTGGCAGTGTGTTTTGGGGTATCTGTGAACTCAGTATGACTTTAGGCAGCCTTTCTGCTAATGGGTGGGGTTGTGTTCCTGTCTTACTAGTTGTTTGGCATGGGGCAGCCAGCACTGGAGCTGGCTGGCTGTTGGGTGGAGCTGGGTCTTAGCGTTGAGACAGAGATCTCTGGGGGAGCTCTTGACAATTGATATTACATGAGGTTGGGAGGTCTCCGGTGGTCCAATATACTGAACTCGGCTCTCCCACCTCAGAGCCTCAGACCTGATACCAGGCCAGAGCACCAAGACCCTATCAGCCACAGGCCTCAGAAGAAAAATAAAGAAAGGAAAAAAATAAAAATTTATTTAAAAAAAATTAATAGTAATAATAAAAATGGAGGAGAGCAACCAAACCAATAAACAAATCCACCAATCATAACAAGTGCTAAAAACTAAACTAAGGTAAACATAAAAATCAGAAACAAATCAGTCACAGACAGCAAACCCCAAGTCTACAATTGCTCCCAAAGTCCATTGCCTCAATATTTTGATGATTCATTGTCTATTCAGGTATTCCACAGATGCTGGGTACACCAAGTTGTGGGGATGAGGCTGCTGGGAGAGATTTCCCTTTCTCTTCTTTGTTCGCACAGCTCCTGGGGTTCAGCTTTCATTTTGGCCCCGCCGCTGCGTGTAAGTTGCCCTCAGGCCTCTTTACCCCACCCAGACAGGAAGTGGTTAAAGCAGCGGCTGATTATGGGGCTCTTGCTCATTCAGGTCAGGGGGAGGGAGGGGTACAGTAGTTATAATTGGAATGCGGGGTAAGCCTCTGGCGGCAGAGGCTGGCATGGTGTTGCAAAAACCTGAGGTGCGCCTTGTGTTCTCCTGGGGAAGTTGTCCCTGGATCATGGGGTCCTGGCAGTGTTGGGCTGCACAGGCTCCTTGGGTGGGGGCGGGGCTGTGGATAGTGACCTGTGCTTGCACACAGGCTTCTTGGTGGCTGCAGCAGCACTAACGTTTCATGCCTGTTTCTGGGGTCCGACCTGATGCCTGCGGCTTGTGCCCGTCTCAGGAGATCGCTTAAGCAGTGCTCTGCCTTCTGTGTGCACAGGGGGAAGGAATCCCCTCTCCTCACCCACCCCAAAATAATGGTCTCTTGGCTCTTCAGCAGGTCCAGACCTTTTCCCGGACTCCCTCCCGGCTAGCTGTCGTGCACTAGCCCCCTAAGGCTGTCTTCACACAGCCAACCCCAGCCCTCTCCCTGGCGTCTGACCTCCTAAGCCTGAGCCTCAGCTCCCAGCCCCAGTCAGCCCCGGCGGGTGAGCAAACAAGCCTCTCGGGCTGGTGAGTCCTGGTTGGCACTTATCCTCTGTACAGGAATCTCTCCACTTTGCCCTCTGCACCCCTGTTGCTGCGTTCTCTTGCATGGCTTCGAAGTCCAAACCCTGTCTCCACCAGAGAAGGGACTTCTTAGTGTGTGGAAGCTTTTCCTCCTTCATAGCTCCCTCCCAGAGGTGTAAGTCCCATCCCTATTCTTTTGTCTCTGTTTTTTCTTTTTTCTTTTGCCCTACCCAGGTACATGAGGATTTTCTTGCCTTTTGGGAGGTCTGAGGTCTTCTGCCAGCGTTCAGTAGGTGTTCTGTAGGAGTTGTTCCACATGTAGATGTATTTTTGTTGTATTTGTGGAGAGGAAGGTGACCTCCACATCTTACTCCTCCACCATCTTGAAGGTCCCCCCGGATTTCATCTTACAAGATACCCTGACTTAGAGGCACCCTGATAAGCTGTGCCTAGATATCTGATCCACAGAAGCTATGAGATAATAAATATCTCTTGTTTAAAGCTGGTGAATTTGGAGATAATTTGTTATACAGTGATAAATAATGAATACATTATTGAATGTATCAAATATAATAAACTGTTAAAAGTAATGTTTTGCATATACTTTTCATATATTTTTAGGTAAAGCTACATACATACATACATACATCTTTGGCATAGTTTCTATCCTTCTCCGTTGTCCCAATTCCTATACTGTTATGATGATCTAGCTTCTGATGTTTGGATCATGCATGTTCAGCCTTATCTAATCAGCCACATTATTTTAGCCTTGTTTATCATCTTTTTAAGGTTCTTAATAATCTCTCTCTCTTTTTTTTTTCTTTTCTCAATCTGAATTAGAACATATATTTTTCCAGTCTGCTTCTAATTCTTTAAGAATATCAGGATAAAACAGTACATATTTATGAGCTAGAAGGTGTTTAAGTGGTGTAGTTAATAAAGACAATTCATTTGGTGGTTGGGTCCTCAAATACATCAATCAACAACAGAGTGAATTCTTTGGTTCCTATTGTGAACCTATTTCTCATCCTCAAGAAGTACTATTATTACTTACCAGGATTATGCTAATAGCCTCCTAATTGGTCGTCATCCTTCTACACTTACTTCTCTTCAGTCTATTCGTAACACAGAAGCCAGAATGACTGATTCTGTTAAAACATAGATCAGACCATGTCTTTCTTCTGTTCAAAACCCTTCAATGGTTCTTCATTCTACTCAGAGTAAAAGACATTAGAGTACCCTAAATTGTCCCCTAGCCCCAATCTTTTAATCCTATAATCCATGAACTCTTTACCAAAGGACCAGGCCCCATCTCCCTTCAGCCACACCCTGATCTTTAATTGCATTTTCCAGGGACACTCCCACTTTAGGGCCTTTGCTCTAGTTATAGCCTCTACCTGAACTTTGCCCAGATATGCTCTTGGCTAGCTTATTACTTCTTTCAGGTCTTGATCACAATTTCACCTCCTCAAAGAAACCTATTTTGACCTTTACCAAATATTCTAATTCCCCACATCCTGCCCCAGCCTTCAGGGTTCACCATCACTTATCATCTTCTAATCTACTAAATATTGCCTTATTATTTGTCACATTTATTGTTTATTATCTTTCACCATTGGACAGTAAGCTCCATGAGATCCATGAGATCTTTGTTTTGTTCACTGTTATATCTCAATCACCTAGACCATTACCAGGCACATAGTAAGTGCTCATTAAATATTCATTGCACTAAATTGTGAACAACTTAAATTGATTTGCCCTTTCAGCTCTCAAAATATGACCACTCGTAACAAAGTATTAATAAGTAAGTAAAAATTATGAAAAGTTTTACTACTGCATAAAGAAAAACACTCTAGCTGCAGAGTCCTTGCTTTCCCTCAAAACAAGAAACTGATGAAGCATATTAACAAATGGGGACATGATTTATTCATTACCATTTGCAACATCTTGACTGAGAAAATTAAATTGTTTTGTAGATGCTTGATACACCCTGGGACCTTTTCAATTTCTTCGCTTTTTTCCACTGTTCTTCCCTAGTTAATTTTCCTTGTTTTCTTAAAAGGACTATAGGCAAGTAAGCAATATTCTGCTCCTTTGGCAAATAATTGATCGCTTGGCCTCTTGAACTCCTCCATGCAGTGTGTCTCCACAGGTTTACTTAGCATCCTGAAAGGAGTGATGGAATTGGAGAGCAATTTCTTACAGGAAACCATGCAAAAAAAATAAGAGTAAATGCTTCTTATTTTGGCCACAGTGTAAGATAAAACAGATGACCAGCAAAAGACACTTTCCAACATCAATTTTTAAAAATATATTTTACTGATCTTCATTGTCTCAGTGGGGAAAGATGCTTGTCAACTCACTCTTTCTGTTGCTCTTCATATCAGCATTAACATCAAATCACATATTAGAAATAGAAGAGGCACATTTGGGGATTTTTTTAATTATTGAGATATAATTCACACATAACATGGTGTTAATTTCAGTTGTACAATATAATGATTCGATATATGTGTATACTATGAAATGATTACTACAATAAGTAAATTCACTGCTAATTACATCCTTTTTTTTAACCTCTGTGCTTTTAGTGCTTCACCTTGGAATTCTTAATAGTGTAGTTAGCTTTCACATTATGATGAAAACTATACTTATATATTATCTCGTGTTTAAATATTTCCCATATACATATTGTTTTTCATCATCTTTTCCATTAAACAAAATCCTCAGTATTTAACTTATACAGGTTGCCTTTCAGAGATCTCATAATGTTATAGTAAAATAAAGCCATGATGATAATGAAAAAAAGAAAAGAAAGAACACATTAGTCTCTAAATTTTAAACGATAAAGTAGATTATAAAAATCAAATTCCTTTGTACTTAAGGAAAGTACAAAGACTTATTGAAATAAGTAAAGCCTTATTGAAACATCATAGATCAAATCCTTTCTAAAATATCTTTATAATAAAAATTTGTGTATAATAAAAATATTTCCAAAGCTTAGCTTGTGATCTAATAATTGTAAGCAAGAATATCTAATACAACTAAATTCTAGACCAGGAGTTAGCAAATTTGTTGCCTCCTTTTGTAAATAAAATATTTGGAGCATACGCGTGTCCATTCCTTTGTGTGTTGTCTGTAACTGTTTTTGTGCTACAACAGTAGAGTTTAATAGCTGTGACAGAGACTGTATGACCTGCAAACCTAAAATATGTACTATCTGGCCCTTTACAGAAAAAAATTTGCTGACCTCCTGTTATAGAGAAATAAAAAATTGAGGCAGTTCTTTATATTTCAGTACACTGAAATTAACCTCATGTTCCCTTCTATCATTTAATAGGGAGGGAGAACTTGGAAAAATTTCAGAGTTTTCTGGCTGTGAGTAGTTAGTACAAATTGACCAGCACAAGACAGAAAGAATATTGGCCACATTAGCTGCTCATTCTGGCCACACACATGTCCCCATATTATCCCTCTGTTCTCTACTAAGCCTTCTCACTAAGTACCTGAGACACATGAGTCTTCCTTGAGCTCTTACTGTCAACAGAAATGTTGATTTTCCTCTCACGACCTTCTGACTTTACCTTCTCTCCTAAATTGATCTTCTCTCTTCAGACTGTGGTTGGGTGCATTTGTCTGCTGGTTTGGCCTGGATGTATTCTGTGATTCTCTGAGCTACTTTGCCCTCCATGGCTGGGTGCCAAGATGCTGGCTCTTGGTCTTTATTCTCAAGCCTTAAACTTCAGTTACTGTTTCAAATTCTGATTTTTAGATTCCCGTCTCAGGCTGCCCTTTCTGTTCTGTTCCCCAACCACACAAGAGACAGTGAGTAATAAAGGACCTAGATAGCATTTTGATGTATTTAACAGGTCATTAGAGGAAAACCATAGGAACCAGAATTACTTAGTCTCAAGGAGAAAGGGCAAACAGAAAATTAAGGTTGCTAAATTCTGAAATTCTACAACTATGTGCCATATGGAGAAAGAGAATCAGTTATTTTGTATAATCACAGAGAGATGGATGTGAACAAACTTGGTAAACACGAGGATTGGGCTAAAACAGTATGAAAAAAGTTGCCAAGAATCACAAATTTTCAAGGTGGAAAAATTCTATAAACAAGGTAAATCTCAATATCTTGGGATATTCAGTAGGTACTGAAGCTTAAAATCAGCAGACAATGTTGATGACCTATAAAATTTCCTTGAAATGTATGGTTGAAGCAATAGCTCTCATGTTATTTTTACTGAGAAAAGGCCAGAGGCAAAGCAGAAAAGTTATATTTCACAACATTTAAAAGAAACAACTACCATGAAAAAAATACTGTTTTACAAACAAACTCATTAGTGCTTTCTTTTAGATTACCTAATCTTCAGGTTACACTAAGAAAGGATTTTTTTTTACTCTAGAATAATAAAAATAATTTTCTATATTCTTAAGTACGTTTATAATTTTAATTTTATATTCTAGAGTTTATTTTGTTTGTTTTTAGTTCTCTTTTTTAAGCATTTGCTAGCTTTTCTGATCCATTTATTGAATACCTCATTTTTATTCACTGATTTTAAGTACTGTACTGACTTTAGAGTATTTCTAATTCCCTGTACCATTCATGGACTCTACACAGATCCACTGGTCTGTAGGAAACCTTATATATGTCCACAATAGTCAGTTTACATTTGGAAATAGCATATTTTACTATCCATTATAGCAGGTTTTCTTCATTCATCATTTTGCTCAAAAAAATCCCGGTTATTGTCCTACCTATATTCTTGCTGATCAACTTTATAATATATGTAATTCAATTTTGTAAACTATACATGCATATTTTATGTACACATTGCATACAGTGTTTATAATGCTCTGAAAAAAATCCTGCAGGCAAACATCAAACTGATCATGTTGGCTTTCTCAAGGAGGGTGAAGGGGTGATTGTTGTGGAATGGAAAGGGCATGATTACTGGGGTGATGGGGTCAGTTGTGTGACTCAGATTTGGATGTTGGAGAAAAGCATTTTTAGAGCAGTAATTTGTATAGAATTTGAAGACACATAGAAATTAGTGATATGAAGAAGGAAAGGAGAACATTTGAAGTAGAAGAAAAAAATCATAATCAAGGTGATATGTCTTCAAAGAACTGCTATTCAGGATGGTTTAAGCTCTGGGGAATATCTAAAGCTTTAGCTGAATGCTTGGGTGAGAGTCACAGTATAAAAGGCAGTCATGCCTAAATTAGAAGCTTGAACATTTTATGACCCTTTGGATAAATCACCAAAAAATTTTAAACAAGGTATTGTCATGATCAAGTTTCATCCTTAAAATGTCACTCTGATGTTTGAAGGGGGCATATAGGACATTATGTAGCAGGCTACCACAATAATCCATGTGTAGATCATAACCTTGGTCTTCATGTAGTCTAGTTTCTTTCTGATGTCATAATCAAATAAACACAAATTTTGTGGCAAGTATATTTAAATGCAATGTAAGACTTTATTAGAATTTCAGGAACAGTGTAAGAATCCTTTTTTTTAACCCATCTTTCTATATCCCTCCAATCCTAGAACTACACCAAAAACTTTCTTCCATCCTCAATTCAAGTGTGGGCTCCAGGATTTCTTTTCACTCATCTCCCTGCCTTCCTGGATGTGCTCTTTCTTCCCATTACCTTTTTCTCTCCCTTAGTTCTGTTTCTGGTTATTTCCAACTCTCAATTATTTTAACCCATTATCACTATGTGCATAGCAGATGGTTCATAAATATTTCTTGCAAAGGAGAAGAGGACATACTGCAAATACACATAAATCATTTTTATCTTTGTTAAACAGTAGAAAAGTGACTAGAGACTATTCTCCCATAGTGGTCTTAGAGATAGAGAAGAGGGATGGATATCAAAATAATAGTGGAAGCAGAGTGAGGGAAACTGGGTGTGGAATAACAGAGATAAGGTACTGAGGGGGAAAAGTGGAGCTTGTCCAGAAATACTCTCCATGTCTCTAGCTAGGAAATGAGATCATTGGGAGGTACTTTTGACTAAGCAAGAGAATGTCACAGGAGAAGAGTTAGAGGGTACACAATGAATTCAGCTTTGTAAAGGTTGATTTTAAAGTGTTTTAGATTACCTAAGAAAAGCTCTCCAGGTACAGATGGAGAAATGAGTCTGTGCCTTAGAAGAAGAGTGGACTTACGATTCATCATTTTAAAGGTGATAGTCCAACCAGAGAATAGTGCTCAGAGGTCTGAGGGAAAAATGCAAGATAAAGAATAAGATAGAAGACAAAGAGTTTCCAAAAGTCTACGAAAGTTAGAGCAGAGAAGAAGGTGGAAAAGAAGCAGGTGAGGGAGGAAAATGCTTCTTGTTGAAAGTGTCAGATATCACAAAGAAGTTGAGAACCTCATGAGCTAAGAATTGGAAATAGGCTTAAGAATTGTCCATTGCATTTGACCCCATTAAGAACCATTTCAGTGGAGATGGGGCTGCAGGCTGATTAGTAACAGGGGTATTAACTACACTTTCAATACTTTTGTTTGTGAGGAAAGATACTGAGTTGAAATGGGAATCTATAAGTTAGCTTTTAGGTAAAAGGGGCTATGTGGATGAGCAGCCTCTTTTCAAGAGGACAAAAATAGATGTCTCATCTTAAGGGAGAACCAGGGTTAAGACATAGTAGTTAGATTGAGGGGGAGCTGGTGAAGTGCTTGAATGAAAAGGGAAATTTATTTATAGTAGAATGTCGGTTCTATATGGCACTGTGGGAAGAATTTAATATGACTCTCTAGGCATATGTGCTAGAAACTGCAGGGTGGTGAGGAGAGAAGACTTTGTTCCTGCCTCGAAGAAGATAATCGTTCAGTAGAGATACTCATCTAGGTAACAAATATTTAATAAGAACCTACTATGTGCTTGGAGACACTGTTCCAAGCACTGAGGATACAGTAGGAGGTACAAAACAAGGTCTAGGTCCTCAGAGAGATTGTATTCCAGTAGAGGAAGACATGCACACAAAGAAATTCTTTAACCATTTACAGAGTTATGATAGCTGCCTTGCCCCACAGAATTGATAAGTTCTTCCATCTTTGTTTCTATTAAGCCCTCCATAGGAAGGAAACATGGAAGGATATGTCAATTCTACGGGGAAAGGCAGATAGGAGGACGCAGGTGGAGATTCTCCTTTGCAAAGAAGGGTATAAAGATTGAGACGAGTCTTGAAAGAAGAGTGGGTATTCACCAGATGGAACTTGTAGGGAAAGGCAGGACAGGCAGAGGGAGCGATGTGAGCACAGGCTAGGAGTTTGACAGGAAAATGGAGTGAGAATGGGAAGATGAGTCATGGGAGAGGAACAAAGAGTAGGATGAGGATTAGGGTGTGAGAGGGCAGAGGACCGTTGGAGCGTGCATTTTGGATGGAGGCCAGGGATGGCAGGAATGAAAAGCTTTGTGGGATTAAGTGGCCCCAAGGTTCTGAAAGCCTCTGGCTTAGAGTGGCGTTCAACCTGGCACAAAGAGAGACATGACCGGTGCTACTGTCAGTGGCCCAGCCCAGTCAGCAGGCTCGGTTAGGGTGCCAAAATGGATGCCTCGGAAAAGTGATCTGTGCTTCTGTTGAACTTGGCCCAGCTTGGCTGGAAGGACGGTGCAGGCATGATGGGAGCATATGGAAAGTGAAAGATTCCACGGAGTCTCATGGGTGCACAGTTATGTAGAGGCATCTGGGTAGACACTCCCACACATCCTCTGCCTCGCTACATCACCATGGGCGAGGGAGTCTTATTTCCCTAAAAGGTCCAGTTCTTGTCCAGAATGAAGGGAGTCAGAATCAATGAGCCCTTAGGTCCCTTTTAGCACTGAAATTCTAAGAATCTACTTGAGCAAAACTTCTTGAGATAAGGAAATGTGCTTTCCTTATTTTTCTAAATTTACTTTGGAACAACTCTTTTCTTGTATATGAAACAAAACCTTCTAGTAAAGGACTCAACACATAATAGAAGTGCAATCAATATGTAATCAATTGATTCATTTCATACTGGCAGGAAACTTTTATTCTTCACATTAAAATGTAACGAGTTGTTATAAGTAAGCTTCAGGTACAAATAATACGAGCCATACTTGCGTTATCATTTTTTTCTCTTTATGTTTTACTTTGGTTGCCTGACTACAAATGTTTCCAAGCTTTTACTCTTTCTGATTTTTCAGCTGGTAAATCAGCATGCAAATTAACCTGCACCCAAAGATGTGGGTCCTGAAAGCAGGAGGGCTGGGGATAAAGAAACGTTTTTATAAAGTTTTTCAAATTTAAGAATATTTACTACCCTGAAGTCTATCGTTATTTTGTTCAAATAAATATTGGAGTATCAACAGAAAATTTAGGAGAGGATAAAATATCAGGAAAACTGAATCATTTGAATTTATCTGCATGTGTGTTCCAAATCTTCTGAGTTTGGGAGGGATGTCTCTCTGTCATTTTCTCACCTTTATAATAAGTTTTAGTCTATTTTCTCCTTCTATCATTCCAGCATTCCTCTGACCCAATTTGATTCCCCTTTTATTAATGTTTACCCTCCTCCCTATACTGAGTCTGCTGCGATTTCATTCATATGTTTTTCATTCCTTTGTAGATAATACCCGTAGTGACCAAAAATGAACTCAAATCCTGACTCACAGAGGCCCCCTGGACAGTCTGGTCTTATGGAAACCTTGGCTACTGCTCCTTGATTGCCCTGCCATTTGTCATTATTCTTTGTTTACAGTCTTTGAGCCAGTTTTCAATCCATGCGACAGCACTTCTGTCCAAATCAATTTGTATTAATTTTTCAAGTCAGATTTCACAAGGCACTGCAGTCAGTGGATTCCGGAGGTCCAGGCATATTACATGTTTCCTTCATCCAGTGATTTTGTAATGAGATTTTTTTTAAGTGGGGGTAGGGAGGAGATCGTGTTTCTCCACCATGATCTTCCTGCGCTGTCTCACCGCCCAGTGACAATTCATGTGTGCAGGTATTGACGCCGGCGCGAATTTAATACCTATGATAAAGTGGAGGATTTTTTTAAATGGAACTGAAATGCCAGCTGCTCCTCGCTTTCCTCGCACCATATTGTCTAATGAAGTGGCCCCTTTTTCGGCAACTCCAGCCAGGAATCTCTGAGTCATTTTTGATCCTCTTTTATCCTTTGATCAACATTTGATGCTTGGAACGAAGCCAAATTATGAGAGCGCATCAGACTCCCTCTCCCTCCGCATCCCTCTCTCTCCCTCCTGCGCTCAGTTATTAACGTTCCCGCAGCCCTAAACTCATTTCTAACCAGCTGCACCTCTGCAGTTCTTTGTTCTTTGGTCCAACGTGGTCACTCGGCTGTTGCAAACTGTTTTAAAATCAGCTGGTCAAGTCGACCCCGGAGCCATGCGCAAAGCCTCATTACTCAGGCGCTTCGCTTTCTTGAAATTGTTCAGAAGCCTTGGCTCCTGTGGTCCCTCATTGTCTTCACCTTTTTCACTGGGCTGGGAGCAAACGCAGTTCTCTGGAATTCACTGCCATTGTTTCAGGTCTTAAGACATTTAATCTCAATAAAAATCGAGCGGATTTTGTGTGTTGTTGGGCAGGGGCAGAGTTGTGGAGTTCTTGCCTGTGCTATCTAGGAGTACTATCATTTTAATAGTTCTCAGAGTCGTGCTATTTTAAAACAAAAACAGTTCTAGCCTAGCTCTTTAAATCCACCATTTATTTTTTTGCAAATCACCCTGATGCGAAACTCTCAAAAAGCCAAAAAACAGCACTCACAATAAAGGATAAGTATTAGGTTTAGCCCTTTGTCTGTATTTGAACGTCTCTCCTCCAAAGAGAATAGTCACTGGTTTTTAACTTTGCCTGTTTCTACCTTGCGTTGCTCCCATCTGACTGTCTGAACTTTGTACTGTCTCTGCCCCCCAAATGAATTTTATGATACTTGACCTTTCTATCTAGCAAATCAGGCCATTCTGTAATTAAATTAAACTGTTCATGGGATGAACCCAACTATCAAATGTCATCTTATCTTCAGCAGCAGAAGTTGAAATAGAAATATCAGACATGTAGACAAGAAAGAGTCAAAACAGATCATTAACACCAGACTAAATGCCTTTACACTGTCTTACAATGACTTCATGCTTAGCTGTTGAAAATAAGCTGTCAAAAACTATGTTGCTGTCTGTTCAAGGAATATGAAGTAGTATACCAAATACATTTGCTTTGAAGAATGTCTGGAACAGCTCTGAAAAAACATTAACAATTTGGCATGGACATGTGAATGCTGGAGTGGATGGAATAGCTGTTTTGGGGACAGAAAGCACTAAATGTAGACATGCTATATTATGCTCATTGGACTATCCTTTGCTAATAAAAGCTAATGGAAAATGAGAATAAACCAGTTAGAATATACAGAATGAAAATAAATATTAGAAGATATGGCCCAAACTGCCATTAAATACTAAGATATATTTTAACTCCTTCTTAAACATTTTACAGTGCATTTAAACTTACAATTAAAAATTCTTTCAAAGTGTGTAAATAATAAATAAGTGAAGTTTAGTCCTAATTTTCAAACTTCAAAAATAAGTGATGTTTTATTCTGGTCTCTCAAAGAAATTAAACAGATCTGATAAAACCAGCAAGAAATATGAATGGAATTTGTGACATTTTATCACCTTTATGTTTTCTGAGGGTCTGTTTTCTGATTAATAAAACCGCTGGGACTTATTTGTTGCAGGATGTTACACATGTTATTCTCAGAAATCGGGAAGGAGATGGCGATGCCCCGTTATTACTATGAATGGTAAAGGAAAGAGATATCGTATGCAAAGCACCTATTACTGTGCCTGGTGCATAGTAGGTGCTCAGTACCTGCCTTCTGCGTTACATAAACCCATTCAATCAAAGTGCGGTCAGGTACTGCTTTTCACATAGAACTGTTGGTCTGACCTCTACAGCTTAAAGTGTTTGCCTCTTCAAAATTCAAAAGGGCATAGATATGTTCTGGGTGAAGCTAATGCAGACTTTGTCACTATTTCTCGACAATGACAAGAGTGTGATAGACTGGCAAGGACCTTGCAGTTGAGTAGACTTGTTTTTTAATCCAGTCGCTAATAGATATATGACTTTACATCTCTTTGAGCTATTTAATTTTTTCATCTGAAATGTAGGAACAATATCACCTACCTCAGTGTTGCCAGAATTAAAGGAAGTTACAGCTCTAAAATGTCTATGAAACCGGCTGTTTCATAGCAGCTGTTCATTAAATGTAATTTTCCTTTCCTTTGAGGAAGAGAGTTGGGGAGAGTTAGATTGTCAAGGTACTAGCTGAACAGGCAGGAACAATAATTACATGGGCTGAGCCAATACAACTCAGGATAAGTAAGGTGTGAGGGATCTGCCATGAGTTCAGGTTAATAATAGAAAAATTAACTTCAGATCAACTTCTGGTAAGGCTGTCTTCTCCCTGGCGGGTCCCTATAGAGTACCATAAGTGGTATCCAAACATCAGTGTATCAGAATCACTCAGGGAACTTGATAAGAATACAAAGGCACACGCCCTATCTCTCTTCTATGAATCTGGGCCTCTGTGTTCTTTGTTAGTTCTCCAGGTGATTCAGATAAACTTCAGCATGTGTGAACCACTGGTGTAGGTGATACAGCTGCAGCAGACATGGCTGAAGTTCATCCTCTAGCTCGAGCCACTGCTGGAGTAGAGAGTTCTAGGGTGCACCCCAGCTGTCTGTGACGTCTTTGGCTTCTGCCCCAGGTCTCCTCCCATGCCAAGTTTGTGGCTGGAAAGAGTTTCAGCAGGGTGGTGCTTGACCAATGGGAGATGCAAGCCAATGGATCAATGCTGTCTGTGCATCCTCAAGTGGACAATTCTGAGAGGCATCCTGTGGATTTCTCAGGAGGTCCCAGTGGAATCATTCTCCACAGCAGCAACCTCAAAATCACACTCTCATTTTGGATTTTTCCCTTTATCCATCCCACGTTTCCTGCAACATCACTCTTGTTTCCTGGAATCATCTTCCAGATGAATATTTACAAAAAAGATCTTAGATCAAGTGCTACTTTGGGGACAACTCAAGCTAAGGCAATTATGTAGTGGCCAGAAACATGCTCAGGAGAGAGTGGAGCATCTAGCTTCCAGGTGGGAACCTCATAGTGCATGCAACAAAAGAATGAACTAAAAATGGGTGATGTTGAGAAGTGTTAGGGTTTTGTTTTTTTTTTCAGGAGTGTAACTAGTGCCACACCATGGAAAAGAGAGGCAAGCCCAAAACTGAGCTAAGTCTGCATGTTCTGATAGAGCAAAAGACAGGTCAGACCCTAGATTCTTTTACACAGATGCCAAAAGGAGCAAAGGCATCACCGGAGAATAGGAGACACTGATGGAGTATTTGAAGAATCCCAAGAAGTACATCCCTGGAACAAAAACGATCCTGGCTGGTATGCAATAAAGAATGAACCTTGCCCAAAGAGAGGTTTGACCTTCGTCCTCACTTCTGGGAAGTAATCTCCAAGTCTTTGGAATGTCTGCCTCATATGAGTATGTTTGCTTACTTGGAGGCTTTGGGCCATGCCAGATAGTCAAGGCTAACAATGTGATTATGGTGTAGGACCTTAGGCACTATGGTATCACTTCAACCCATGGAGCGACTGGATCTAAGGTTGGCCATGTGGAAGGTCAATCATGTCCAATGTGTCAAAGCCCCAATAAAACTCAGGACGTTAAGGCTTAGTTGAGCTTCCCTAGCTGGCAATACTCCATGTATATTGTCACACATCGTTGCTAAGAGAAGTAGGCACTGTTCCCACCACCCCCATGGAGGAGACAACCAGAAGCTCTGCACCTTGGTATCTCCCAGTCCTGCCTTATGGGACTCTTCCTTCTGTCTGTTGCTTTTAATCTCTATCCTTTTTTCACTTCCCACATTAAGTTGTGAAAAACAGTGACTTCCATTTTGCTCACATCCTTTCTGGGGCTCATCCTGGAAGCCAGCTGCTATTCTGAGCCACCTTGTGGAGAGGCCTGCCCTACAGGGCAGCCTCCAGGTCACAGCCTGCAAGGAACCGAGGCCTTCAGACCAGTAGCCAGTGAGAAACAGAATCCTGCCAACAACCAAGTGAATCCACCTTCAGTTGAATGTTGAGAATTTCCTGTAATTCCCTCCATATGAGAAATCCAGAGCCAGAGGACCCAGCTAAGCCACAAGGTGGCCTGATTCATGGAAACTATGAGATCAGTGTTTCAAGCTACTTTGTTTTAGGATAATTTCTCAAGCAGTAGAAGACAATTGGTACACCTGGGCTTACATCTCCGCTTCACTCCTTGGTTGTAGTGTGATTGTTTGTAAGTTAGTGAAGTTTTTTGTGCCTTGATTTAGTTACTTGTAAACTTGGGTATAATAGTAGTACCTACTTTACAAGGTTGTTGTGAGAAACAATACAATGAATTAATCCCTAGTAGGACCACATAGCAAGAGCTCAATGCATCTTAATGCTCACTGACACAGGCCTGGGGACTGTGTGGAAATAGAAGTGGCAGCAGGATTCTCCAAGCTGAGCGAGTCACTTCTTTGGTGATGACGTCTGTTGTGACTACTAGTTGAAGATGCTATTCTCTGAACAAATAATTCAGAAATTTGAAAAAAAAAAAAAAGAATATGCTGCAATTGAGTGCTCAGTTACCTCTTCAGCACCAAAATGTGTAAAGTATAATTGTAAAACTGAACAGATGCACTAAGCTCTTATGGTGTAGGCATCCCATCTGGAAGGTAGGCGGAAGTTGGAGGTCGATATGGGTAGTAATTAGAAGATGGATAAAAAGAACTTAATATCTTCCCCTGTTGTTAGTTTTGCCATGTGGATTCTTTACGCATCCAAGAATTGTAAGTTAGGATTCACATTTGTCACAAAAGCAAATAAAGTTTATTGTATTTATCAGATCATCATCTTCCTCTAATATGTTAATTAAAATATTACCTATTAAAAACTTATATCTATAATTACTATTCAGTAAGTGTTAAATCAAGTTTATGGTATTCTCGTAAGTGGAACTATACAATCCAAACACATTTTTACCCTCAAACCCTTTTTCTGGCCATTTCTCTTTTCATCATACATTTTCTTGTGGAATTTTTTTAAAAAGCTAAGTCATGCATTTGGGAGGAGTACAGATGGCCAAAATGAAGAGGACTGCTAGGCTAGGGTCCTTGCAACATAATTTAATTTGGGGGTTCTAGAGTTCTAGAAACTTCTCGACTGGGGTACGAAGGCATTTTAGGAGGACATGATTGGCAGCCTTTGCCTGAGTAATTTGTAGTCTCTTTCCAGCCAAGTGCAATAACATCAACTTGAAGTGATAAGGATACTGTTAAATTTGCTTTAATTAATGTCAGGTCCCCAAGTAATAAATCACCATTAATTTGTGAGTTAGTTTTTTGGAAATGGCCTAGTCTTTTTGGCTGTCTCTGAAATTTGGCTGGGAAAGCCTCCCACTTGTGGAAGCCTGTCTGCTCATCGTTTTCTTCACTGTTTAGTTTTTCAAGGTGAGACTTCATCTGGGTTGAAGGTATGTAAGATTACTTTATTTTCATAATTAGAATCCCAGCAAAAACTTCTTAACATTGTCAACTCTTCATATAGACTTATATCTATTAGAAGAATTATTAACTACTTTATTTTAGATATTTTGGTAGTTTTCATACACTTATATGTGACTTTTTTTTCAGGAAAATCCTCCAAAGAGTAGAATTTCATGATAAAACATGAATTTTGAAAAAGGCAAATATCTACTTGATAGAAAATAGCTGAACTTCTCGACTTCCTTTTTCAACATTTTCTCGAGGTGGCAATAGGATCCACAAAACCTCTGTCTCCTTCATCTCCTGTACCTATAATCTAGAGATGCATTTTTGGTGTTGCATATTTTTAAAAGAGATGTGTGTGTGTATATGTGTGTGTGTTTGTAATGCTCCTAGCTATTTGGTATGCCCTTCTTTAATTCAATTTCTTTGTGCTGATTATGCTGGCTGGTCTGATTTAGTCTAGCCTTGCAAAGAATTCCCTTCTCAACTTTGGATCATCCTTGTAGAACAGCTTCTTACTTCTGAAGGCTCTGTTTCCTAGGGCTCCATTTTCAGTTCAATTTTGGCTTGCAACTCATGCTGTTGACTTTATTCTTTTTTGTAGTTTGCAGTATCACATGCATGCAGGTAATACACAGGAAAAATCCTGGTCTGGGCTGATCTTACAGAAGTTTGATATTTTGTGTAATTAACTGTCAGATCATTTCAAATTTTGTTAACTTTAAAAGATACCAAATAGCATTATTGATCAGTTAATTTATAAATGTTATGAATTCTGGAGTCTTCTTAATATTTGTAATTTGTATTGCTTTCCAGACTCTCCAAGAAACATTGTCTGACCCAGAGTAACAAGGAAAATGCTTTCTTAATGCATTACCTTGTCATTCAATGAATATGCTAAGCTACCACATAAGGAATCTAGTCAAGCTATAGAGTCCATTTTCAGTTAATTTCATGGGATGTATTTGGGGGAAAGAGAACCGGACTGAGAGTTAGAAAGCCTGACACTGACATCTGACACTCCCCACAGACAGTTTACTGAACTTCATTTTCACATCCATTAATTCAGTGAGAAGTGGATGGTTGCACTAGGCAGTTTCTTAAAGCCTTTCCACTGCTGACATTCTATGAATCATCTTTAATGTCCACTTATATCCAGTGCATTTGCTTATCAATTTCTGGAGGGAGCAGGTGCAAGGTAAAGGTATAAAAAATTCAGTTGGTCTTTTTTTTCTTATAATGTCTGGCATGCAAGGTTAAGTTTGAAAGAAGAATTAAACCATAAATGAAAATAGAAAAGGAAATTATCTGTGGATTTGTGAATTTACATGCATCTTCTAATTTTTCATGGGAAATTTATAATTGGATACTCTTTGTCATTGAATCTTGCTAAACAGATGCATATTTTTCTTTCAACTCTTCTTTGGCTACAGTATTTCTGAGTTGTCTCCATGCAGTCATTACTCATTCTAGTTCTCATGAAGCAACTAGTTTCTTAAAAGCTTTCTGTTCATTTATCTCTCAAGTGTGATTATGACATCCTCATTTGCACCCAGTCAAAAAGTTTATCAATTCCAGTGTCTTGTTATACTTGAATGATTTGTTAGATTCACCCAAGCAGTGAGTTTTATGGGATAAAGGCGGGAATCACTGGAGAAAAGAAGACTGAGAAGAATTGTATAGTGTTGGATAAGAATTCATAGGTATGGACTATTTTAATTGCCTCTTCTTCACCCCATTGGTGAATGAGGGATTCCCATTCAAGGGTTATGGGGATGGCCAAACACATAATATCCAACAGTGGACAGATGAGATAGTCAGCAGTTTATTAGTCACATATACTCATAGCCTGGGGGAGGAGGACGCTACATGCCATTGACATGTGGGGTGCACCTGGGAGCAGAGAGAACAATCAGAAGCTGTGAGAGGGAAGCTTTGTTGTATCACGAGAGTGAGGTACTCTTTATTCTATAGTAGGATATAACTGCCTCGTTGGGATAATCCACCGTCTGGCAAGGAACTGAAACCTGATACTCAGAGATAAGCAAAAAATGTGCCTGGTCCCCTCAATATAAGGGGTTGTTTGACAAGGGGACCTTATTTACAGGAGCAGAGTTGGGAGGGGAGGTTGCTGCTAAACTATTCCAAGACCCTCTCAATTTTAGTAGATGTCAAACAGCAAATAATATTGAACCTTATTTTCAGTCCTTACAACACATAGATATATGAATATTTTTTATCTTAAAGTAAAATGATGAGAATTAAGATCATATTTAAATAAAGTACAGGTAACTTTTATCAGTAAGAAACAGAATAATTTTTTTAGAAAAACATATCAGGAGATAAATGACATCAAAATCCAGGAGAAACTTTTATGTTTGGGCAGAAGGAGCTGGGTGAATTTTAGATCTTTTCAGTTTTAAGCTTTTGTGATTTTTACATTTCTTGTTTACTAATGAATATTGTTTGTCTTTCTCATAGATTTCATTAATAAATATCTTCCTGGTTTTAATTTCCCTTTTTGTTCTATGGTCATTCATCCTATATAACTTAAGCTCTTTCTGCATCTTGCAAGGTTGAACTTGGCTTTCCTGTGGTTATTTTCTTTGGCTTTCACAATGCAAATTTGTATTTGTGCTTTTAGGTTTGCTCAGCATCTTTTCTATATAAGAAAATGCCTTGTAAATAGCAATTCAATAGATTGATTCGTAAGTAGAATGTACATAAGTGACAACTTTTAAATGAGAAGAAACTGTTCAGAATAATAGTACTAGTGATGAACCTAATGCTACTGAGAGGTTATTTTTCAATAAATACTACTGCTAGTTACAATCATCTATGATGGGAAATGTATGTAAGAGTGGCTAACTCATTCCAGTTTGCCTAGGACCTATTTAAGCACTGAAAGTCCTGCAACCTTAGAAACCCTTCAGTCCTGACAAACACACTATAGTTGGTCACCCCAGTTGAATTCTTATTAGAACTTCTATTTCAGGAGATCTGAAATAGATACAAGGCAATTGGTAATAACTTCATAAAAATATTTTATTGATTGTTGTAGCCCTGGCATTTAAAATATTTCTGAATACATAGTAGATTTTCAATAAATATTTGATAACTGAATAACTGAGAATATAGCCTACCAATCTGTCTAATTAACTCAGAAGGAGAAGATGCATCTCCCTGGAAGATCATTCTGAACTGTTAGGTACCATCTCTTCTAATTCATATGAGATAAATTGGTTTTCTGACTTGAGGATGTGAGGATGACCCAGCAAAGATGCTGAATCAATGGAAAGCATGGGTGTTTCAAAACATGAATATAAGTCAGTTTGTAATGAGTGTTGTTGAAATTTCCTCCCAAGTTAAAAAGTCATATGCCTGTTTATTGTTTTACTCAAAACATCTTTCTGACATACCCAAACCTCTGTAATTATGAACTTCACTGTACCCCTAATGAGGATTGTACTTGTACATGCAGATCTGATGACACAGATCGTGAGCAGGGACTCTGAGGCTACCTGTGTAGTCTGTCCAGCAGAGGGCATTGGTGTACCTACGCAAAGACCAGGGCTCACCTGGGATGAATGGTGATGGTCAGCAAGATGCCTAGGGCCCATCTGTAAATGCTGAAAACTAACAACAGCAGGAAAATATTTCCTGCAGGAAAGCTCTGAGACCACCTGATACAAATGCAGCACCATCTTGCGCAAGTTGTGGTGACCTAGTGAACTCACAAATGTATAAAGTCTCAGAAGTTTACTCTAACATGGGATAAAACAAAAATATACACTCTGCTTTATATAAGGTACATAACCAACAAGGACCTGCTGTATAGCACAGGGAACTATACTCAATATTTGTAATAACCTATAAGGGAAAAGAATCTGAAAAAGAATATATATATATTAAACTGAATCACTGTGCTATACACCTGAAACTGACACATTGTAAATCAATTATACTTCAAGTCTTTTAAAAATCAGAAAAATAAAATAAAAAAACAATAAAACTATGCCACAAAATATAATAAAATAAAATAAAACAAAAACAGCACTCCAGTAAACTGTCATTCCTGAGAACCAATGCACTATAAAGTTCAATTTAGAAAAATTCTAAGTACTCCAAACCAAGAAAGAGAATGAATGTATAAAGTCTAAATATGCATCTGAAGATTCTGAAGATAATCTGAATTATTTTTCTAACTTCTAATCATAATATTATCTAACATATTTAGTGCCTTAAAGTTTCCCAAACTTAACTCACAGTATTTTAAATATATCAACCCTTTAATGTAGTTAAGATTCTGGCTACTACTACTATTTTACATGTAAGACACCCATTGCACAGAGTAGTTAAGGGGTTTATTTAAGGACACATAGCTAGATGGATTAGAGCCAGTGATTCTGAATATAAGTCTATTTGTTTTTACTCTGTACTTACCTATGGTGCTCTCCAATCGTATGACATATATTAAATAACACATATTTATCATTAATTATTATCATGCTTTTAACCAAAGACATATACCTCTTATAAATATTAAGTTAATTTCACAAAGACTAAACTTGATATATAATCTGATTTTTGTCCTAAAATGTCCAATTGCCTTGCAAATATTAATTTAGAAAGAATGAGTGAACCTTTCCAAAGAGCAAAATTCTTTGTGCAAGAAACAAACATTATTTCTAGATATAACTAGACATTTTTAGTACTTTAAGAAAGACACAACACACCTTGGGAATGAGATCATGGTGAAATCAGGGAAATTCCCTGTTCACCAATGATATTTAATTTCCTTTGCTGAGAATGAAGAGGAAGATGAAGTCTCTGGGGCAGCTTCTAACATGACCATGACAGTATGACATTGCTGAATGCTTTCTGACTTCCATTTTTTCAAGGTAGTGACAGCTGTTTAGCTTCTCCCACCGGACACTGAAGTTATTTGCTACCCTACGGCAAAACCTGCTTGATCATAGTGAGGGAAAAATGAGTTCTGTGACTTACCATTTACTTTCTGTCCTAGTGTTGCTGGGCTGCATCTTCATAAAGAGACTTTCATGGGACCCCCTTTCCCCAGCCCAGGAAGCTACATGTCAAATCCACAGCAAAGCTATTTGAGTGTATGTTTACTTGTGGACACTACATGGCCCACCTACCATCAGAAACACTATCTTCATCGAGCACAATCATCTGATCATCTAACCGGTGTGCTGCTAGGCTGGGCTATCAGCTCAACAGCCTATGTAGTTTGGATTTGTTTGTGTCCAAATGTATGTTTAACCATAACTAAATTCTTTTAAAAGTGAGATTTCATAACAACAACAAAGAAGAGTATTGAGAACTACTGAACCCATAATGTAGAATGGACTATATTTAATGTATTATATTGTGTGTATAAATCTTATCTTATGCATACATATATGAAACACCTAGAAAGAGGGTTCAGATGTAACAAAAATAAGATCCTTGTGTTTCCTACCATTCCTTTCTAGCAGTGAACAATTAAAGGAAAAAACATACCCCAATTTTGACCCCGATTCTCCTATTCTGTCATGATCTGGATTTTCGTCATTGGCTGACTTGCTCTGTGCTCTCTGACTGGCCTCAGTGTAGACACTTCCCTGAATATGGACAAACGTACTAATTGGAAGAATTCTTTGTCTCTCTTTTTGCAATCATTTAGAGTTCAGACTTTAAAATATAGCCTTTTTTTTCAGCTGAATCTCCACAGCTTGTATTTCTGTTCTTATTTACTACTATACACAGCCCTGCAAAGGCTGGAAATGTGAAACTGCTCCATTTCTGTGAATTGTAACTCTGATTATACAATTCCTTCTCATCTCTACTATAGTAGCTCCTCAAAATTGGAATTAGACACCCATTTTATATTTGCCCATAGCACATTGTACTTGTCCTCTTACAGTGTTTATCAAACTGTATTGCAATGGCCTATCTACTTATTTCTATTCTCTGCTAGATTGTAAGTTATCTTTAGTTATTCATTCATGCAACCAATGAGTTAATTGTTTTCTCATGGGCTTCACACACCAACTATTTGTTGAGCATCTGCTATGTGCAAGATATATCACACACACAAACACACACACACTTAGGATCAAAGCAGATATTTTTCTTGCACACCTTATATAGCCATTGAGCTTGTAGTCTAATAGGGCAGGCAGACATTTATCAAATAACCAAACAGATAAAATGCATAGTCATTAAATGTGATGAAAGAAGGAAAGGTATACGGTAATATGATATTAATTAAATCTAGTCTGTGAGTGAGGCAGGTGGTCAGAGAAGAATTCTCTGAGAAAGTGACTTCTGAGCTAAAATCTGAAAGGTGGCTGAGTTAATCAGAGGGAGAAGTGAGAACAGAGCATTCCAGACGACAGCAACACGCTCAAAGTCTCAAGGCAGGAAGGAACAGGGTGAGTTTATGAAATGGCAGAGGGCACTGTGGTTGGATCACTGAGTGAATAGCAAGGAGCAGTAGATGAAGCTGCATAAACAGAAATGGAATGAATTGTGTAGCGCCTCGAAAACCATTTTAGAGGCATTCATTTCTGTCTTAAGGGCAGGAAAAATCCACTGGAGGGTTTTAAGCAGGGGAACCACATGATCTGGTGTGAAATTGCTCTGTCTCCAGGGTGAAGAATGAATTGGATTGGATCAGACCAAGTATAGCGAATTACTAAGGTGGTTTCTGCAGCAGTGCAGGTAAGAGTGATAGTTTAGACCATAGTGGTGGCAGCAGAGATGGAATAGGAATGGCCAGAATGGTGGGATGAAACTAGGGCCATGTAGCTTTCTGCAAAGTGGAGAAAATCTTTCCAGAAGGGACTGCTTATGAATGATGAACATTACCTAGAGTTTCTCTACTGCAGTTTCCCGGTCATCACTGAATCTCTAGCACCTGGCATGATGCATGGCATGTGGTAAGTGCTTGATACATGTTTGTTCAAAGGAAAGTCAGAAGAAAGAAATGAAAGAAGGAAGTGGATAATCTTTCCAGGCTTTTGGTGAAAAATATCTCTGAAGGACTCTTCACCACCATTCAAAATTCAGAAGTCCTTTGCTGATCTTTGATAGAAAATAACTTTTAAACTGAATGCAAAGATTGATGATTGATTGATCGATTTTTATAGTGACTACAGTACTTTTAATGTGGAGCTGAAAGAGATACTGAGGCCTGGTCTGACTGCCATGGGAAAGAAAATTGTTCTCTTTTGATACTGTCTGCCATTGGTATGCAGAATAGAGAAGGCGGTGGGATGAACATCACATACATCTGCTATAAATTATGCTCTAACTCTCTGCGTGGCATTGTGATGGAAACTGTTTACCTCTCTAAAAGTTTTTTCTGCTTATCTATTTTATGCCAACTTATACTTGTGTTACATGTGCTCAGATAACACACACACACGCGCACACACATTCATACATGCTTACATACACATTTTGATATTGTTTTTGTCTTAACTAGAATCAACACTATTAAGAAAATGATAGTTCAGTCTATAAAAATGACTTTCCTTTTGGCCATATTATCTGTTGCATTCACTCTTTTTTTTTTAATATCTTTATTGGGGTATAATTGCTTTACAATATTGTGTTAGTTTCTGCTGTATAACAAAGTGAATCAGCTATATGTACACATATATCCCCATATCCCCTCCCTCTTGCGTCTCCCTCCCATCCTCCCTATCCTACCCCTCTACGTGGTCACAAAGCACCGAGCTGAGTTCCCTGTGTGATGCAACTGCTTCCCACTAGCTATGTATTTTACATTTGGTAGTGTATATATGTCAATAATACTCTCACTTTGTCCCAGCTTACCATTCCCCCACCCCGTGTCCTCAAGTCCATTCTCTACATCTGTGTCTTTATTTCTGTCCTGCCCCTAGGTTCATCAGAACCATTTTTTTAAAATTCCATATATATATGTGTTAGCATACAATATTTGTTTTTCTCTTTCTGACTTACTTCACTCTGTATGACAGACTCTAGGTCCATCCACATGACTACAAATAACTCAATTCAATTTCTTTTTATGGCTGAGTAGTATTCCATTGTATATATGTGCCACATCTTCTTTATCCATTCATCTGTCAATGGACATTTAGGTTGCTTCCATGTCTTGGCTGTTGTAAATAGAGCTGTAGTGAACATTGTAGTACATGTCTCTTTTTGAATTATGGTTTTCTCAAGGTATACGCCTAATAGTGGGATTGCTGGGTCATATGGTAGTTCTAGTTTTAGTTTTTTAAGAAACCTCCATACTGTTCTCCATAGTGGCTGTATCAATTTACATTCCCACCAACAGTGCAAGAGGGTTCCCTTTTCTCCACATCCTCTCCAGCATGTATTGTTTGTAGCTTTTTTGATGATAGCCATTCTGATCGGTGTGAGGTGATACCTCATTGTAGTTTTGATTTTCATTTCTCTAATGATTAGTGAAGTTGAGCATCTTTTCATGTGTTTGTTGGCAATCTGTATATATTCTTTTGAGAAATGTCTATTTAGATCTTCTGCCCATTTTTGGATTGGGTTGTTTGGTTTTTTTTGATACTGAGCTGCATGAGCTGCTTGTATATTTTGGATATTACTCCTTTGTCAGTTGCTTCAGTTGCAAATATTTTCTCCCATTCTGAGGGTTGTCTTTTATAATGGATTCAGAAGACAAATGGTTAATTCTTTTTTCTAATGCAAAAATGATAAACTGGGACAGATTCAAGGACACCTGAACTTTTATTGCTTTCCAAAAGCACCATTTTTGGATTGAGATCAACGTCTGTTTGCTCCACATCGCTACTCTACTATTGATCAATTTCCCCCTTTTCCAGAAGGCTTTTTCTTACTTCCATAGAAACTTCCACTTTACCAATGATTTGAACTTAACTCTTCTTTCTATAATGTACAGATTCACAGACCTATTCCATGGTGATGTAAAAACTCTTCCTAAGAGTGCTGGAACAGTGCTTTTTGTCTTCAGAGGTCTCTAAAGAATTGAGTATGTATTTGCCCCTGCCCCAAAGTTTAGAAGTTCAGACTGCCATCTGAACCTTTGAGTACATTCTATTAACATACAGAATTAATTCCCTCTGTCATTAAAAGATGACATTGCTCCTAAATTCCCAAATGCAAGAAGACTAAGCAGAAGTGTGCAAAGCTAATCCCCATCCATCCCAAGATGCCAAAACTCACCAGGAAATCCCAGGAGAAAACATGAAGCCCTTGGCAGGCTCCATTTGCCCCATTACAACGATGTTGAGTGTCAAATAATGTAATTCAGCACAAGGATGTGCTACCGTACTGCTTTTGCCTGGGAATATATTGTTACTTTACAGTCCAGAAGAATAAGAGTGAATGAATATTTATTTGAATAAGAAATAACAGAAAATATATAATGAAATAAAATAAGAAGAAATGTGCTAGAGGCTTCTGGTGCTTACCTTTATCTGGTTATCTTCTTCCTGGCACAAAGGGGGAATTCGTACTTCTCTGCCAATACAATTAAGCTGAACCACGTGACCAGTTCCTGGAAAAATATTGTGGAAGATATGTGTTGTTGCTTCCAGGCCAGAACACTTAACTCCTGCTGTGAGCATTCCCCTTCCCCACTGCATTGACCAAGACGCTGCTTGTTACAGCTGATACAGCTACAGTGTGGTAGAGACTAGCTCATCCGAAGCTGTCAAATGATTGCATGGACAACAGTTGCTCTAGAGAGTCATCAGAAAATCACAGCAGAATTTCCATGAGCAACAAATAAATATCTGCTGTGCTAAACCATGGAAAATGAGGGTTTTTCCCATAGCATGGCCTGGTCTATCCTACTTAATGCAACAACTTTAGGGAAATTATTAATTTCTTATCAAGGGCAACAGTACTAGGTTTTGGATGGTTGCATCCAATACTAAAGAATTATGAAAAGCTAAAATAAATGATGATAGCCTACATCTATTCCCCTGATTGTGGCTTGGTTCTGCCTAGGTGAGTTTGGGTTTGGAATGAACTACCCTGTATGTGGGGATGATCTCAAGTACACTGCATCATTTATTTAAAGTCAAGTTTATTGAGGTATAATTCACATATGGTAAAATTCACCTTTTTAAAGCATGTAGTTTTTATAATCTTGATGAATATATATAGTTGTGAAACCACTACTTCCATCACAGTATAAATAGACTATTGCTATCACTCTAAAAATTCTCCCTGTACTCCTTTGTAATTAATCCTGTTCCTCCACACCCAACCAGCACTCTGATTTATGTCCCTTTAATTTTGCTCTTTCCAGATATTCATGTAAAAGAAATCACACAGCATATAAACCTTTCGCATCTGGCTTCTTTTAACTAGCATAATGTTTTTGAGATTCACCCATGTTATTGCATCAGTAGTTCATCCATTTTTTGCCGCTGAGTAGTACTTCATTGTATGAAGTTATCATAATTTGTTTATAAATTCACAAGCCAATGAATATTTGGGTTGTTTCTGGTTTGGGGTGATTATGAATAAAAAAATCCACGGACATTTATATACAGGTCTTTGTGTGAACACGTGTTTTCATTACTCTTCGGTAAATTCTTGGAAGAGGTATTGCTTCATCATAAGGTAAGTGCATGTTTATTCTTCAAAACTATGTTTCAAAGGTATTATATTTGGCATTGCCACTAGCGAAATGTATAAGAGGTCCAGATGCTCCACATCCTCCCCAGCACTTTGTATTATCAGTTTTAACAATTTTATCCACTCTAGGATGTGTATGGTAGTATCTTATCTTAATTTTTAATTAAGTTTTCCCTAATGAATAATGGTTTTGAACATCTTTCCAGGTACTTACCATTTAAGTCTCTTCCTTGGGGAGACTTTCAACATGGTGGAGGAGTAAGATGTGGAGATCATCTTTCTCCCCACAAATACATCAGAAATACATCTACATGTGGAACAACTGCTACAGAACACCTACTGAACGCTGGCAGAAGACCTCAGACCTCCCAAAAGGCAAGAAACTCCCCACGTACCTGGGTAGGGCAAAAGAAAAAAGAAAAAACAGAGACAAAAGAATAGGGATGGGACCCACACTTCTGGGAGGGAGCTGTGAAGGAGGAAAATGTTTCACACACTAGGGAGCCCCTTCACTGGCAGTGATGGGGGATGGGTGGGGAGGAAGATTCAGAGCCACAAAGGAGAGTGCAGCAACAGGGGTGCAAAGAGCAAAGTAGACAGATTCCCACACAAAGGATTGGTGACAACCAGCACTCACCAACCTGAGATGCTGTTCTGCTCATCCACTGGGGTGGGTGGGGGTGGAGAGCTGAGGATAAGGCTTCAGAGGTCCAGACCCCAGGGAGAGGACTGTGGTTGGCTGCGTGAAGACAGCCTGAAGGGAGCTAGTGTGCCACAGCTGGCCGGGAGAGAGTCTGGGAAAAAGTCTGGAACTGCCTAAGAGGTAAGAGACCATTGTTTTGGGGTGCATGAGGAGAGAAATTTCCTTCCCTGTGTGTGCACAGAATGCAGAGCACCACCTAAGTAGCTCCAGAGATGGGCGCAAGCCATGGCTATCAACTCAGAACCCAGAGACAGGTACAAACAACTAACTTTGCTGCTGCTACCACCAAGAATCCTGTGTGCAAGTGCAGGTCACGACCCACACCTGCCACGGGAGCCTGTGCAGCACACCACTGCCAGGATCCTGTGGTCTAGGGACAACTTCCCCTGGAGAACACACGGTGCAACTCAGGCTGTTGCAATGTTACATTGACCTGTGCCGCCGCAGGCTCACCCTTCATTCCAATTGTTACTACAGTACCATTCCATCTCCCCAGCCTAAGTGAGCAAGAGAGCCCTAATCAGCTGCTACTTTAACCCCCTCCTGATTGGGCGGAGAGCAGATGCCTGAGGGCAGCCTACATGCAGAGGTGGGGCCAAAACCAAAGCTGAACCCCAGGAGCTGCGCGAACAAAGAGGAGAAAGGGAAACTTCTCTGTGAAGCTTCAGGAGCAGACTAAATCCCCACAAACATTTTGATAAACTTTGCAACAGAAGAACAACTGAATACACAATGAATGTTCCCCAAATTGAGGCAGTGGACTTTGGGAGCAACTGTAGACTTGGGGTTTGCTTTCTGCATCTAATTTGTTTCAGGTTTTATGTTTATCTTAGTTTAGTTTTTAGTGCTTATTATCATTGGTGGATTTGTTTATTTGTTTGGTTGCTCTCTTCCTTTTTTAAATTTTATTATTTTTCTAGTTTTTAATATATTTTATTTAAAATTTTTTTTTCCTTTTCCTCTTTTTGTGTGTATGTGTATGCTTCTTTGTGTGATTTTGTCTGTTTAGGTTTGCTTTTACCATTTGTCCTACGGTTCTATCTGTTTGATTTTTTTTTTCTTCCCTTTGTTCTGAGCCATGTGGCCAGCAGGGTCTTCATGCTCCAGTCAGGTGTCAGGCCTGAGCCTCCGAGGTGGGACTCCAGGACACTGGACAAACAGAAACCTCACAGCCCCATGTAATATCAATTGGCGAGAGTTCTCCCAGAGATCTTCATTTCAACACTAAGAACAGGTCCACCCAACGGCCAGCAAGCTCCAGTGCTGGATGCCCCATGCCAAACAACTAGCAAGACAGGAACACAATGCCACCCATTAGCAGAGAGGCTGCCTAATGTCATAGTAAGTTCACAGACACTCCAAAACACACCACCAGATGCAGCCCTGCCCACCTGAAGAACAAGATACAGCCCCACCCACCAGAACACAGGCACCAGCCCCCTCTACCAGGAAGGCTACACAAGCTGCTGAATCAAACTCACCCACTGGGGGCAGACACCAAAAACAATGGGAACTATGAGCATGCAGCCTGTGAAAAGTACACCCCAAACAAAGTAAGTTAAACAAAATGAGAAGATAGAGAAATATGCAGCAGATGAAGGAACAAGATAAAAACCTAAGAGACCAAAAAATGAAGAGGAAATAGGCAGTCTAGTGGAAAAAAAATTCAGAGTAATGATAGTAAAGATGATCCAAAATGTCAGAAATAGAATGGAGAAAATACAAGAAATGTTTAACAAGGACCTAGAAGAACTAAAGAGCAAAAACAATTATGAACAACACAATAAGTGAAATTAAAAATACTCAAGAAGGAATCAATAGCAGAATAACTGAAGCAGAAGAATGGATAAGTGACCTGGAAGATAAAATAGTGGAAATAAGTGGCACAGAACAAAATAAAGAAAAAAGAATTAAAAGAATTGAGGAGAGTGTCAGAGACCTGTGGGACAACATTAAATGCACCAACATTCAAATAACAGGTGTCTCAGAAGAAGAGAAAAAGAAAAGGTCTGAGAAAATATTTGAAGAGATTATAGTTGAAAACTTCTCTAACATGGGAAAGGAAACAGTCAATCAATTCCAGGAAGTGCATAGAGTCCCATACAGGATAAATCCAAGGATAAACATGCCAAGATACATATTAATCAAACTATCAAAAATTAAATTCAAAGAAAAAAGTATTAAAAGCAGCAAGGGAAAAGCAACAAATAACACACAAGGGAATCCCCATAAGGTTAAGAGCTGATCTTTCAGCAAAAACTCTGCAAACCAGGAGGGAGTGGCAGGACATATTTACAGAGATGAAAGGGAAAAACCTACAACCAAGATTACTCTATCCAGCAAGGATCTCATTAAAAATCAAGCAAGAAATTAAAACCTTTACAGACAAGCAAAACTTAAGGGAATTCAATGCCACCAAACCAGCTTTACCACAAAGGCTAAAGGAAATTCTCTAGGCAGGAAACACAAGAGAAGGAAAAGACCTACAATGACAAACGCAAAACAATTAAGAAAATGGTAATAGGAACATAATTACCTTAAATGTAAATGGATTAAATGCTCCAACCAAAAGACACAGACTGGCTGAAACAATACAAAAACAAGACACATATATATATGCTGTCTACAAGAAACACACTTCAGACGTAGGGACACATTCAGACTGAAAGTGAGGGGATGGAAAAAGATATTCCATGCAAATGGAAATCAAAAGAAAGCTGGAGTTGTAATTCTCATATCAGAAAAAGTAGACTTTAAAATAAAGACTATTATAAGAGACAAAGAAGGATACTATATAATGATCAAGGGGTCAATCCAAGAAGAAGATATAACAATTGTAAATATTTATCCACCCAACATAGGAGCACCTCAATACCTAAGCAAATGCTTAGAGCCACAAAAGGGGAAATCGACAGTAACATAAAAATAGTCGGGGACTTTAACACCCCACTTTCACCATTTCACCATTGAATAGATCATCCAAAATGAAAATAAATAAGGAAACACAACCTTTAAATGACACATTAGACAAGAAGGACTTAATGGATATTTATAGGACATTCCATCCAAAAACAGCTGAATACAGTTTCTTCTCAAGTGGTCATGGAACATTTTCCAGGATAGATCATATCTTGGGTCACAAATCAAGCCTTGGTAAATTTAAGAAAATGGAAATTGTATCAAGCACCTATTCTGACCATAACACTATGAGACCAGATGTCAATTACAGGAAAAAAAAAACTGTAAAAAATACAAACACATGGAGGCTAAGCAATATGCTACTAAATAACTAAGAGATCACTGAAGAAATCAAAAAGGGAAATCAGAAAATACCTACAGACAAATGACAATGAAGAGAAAATGATCTCAAACCTATGGGATGCAGCAAAAGCAGTTCTAAGAGGGAAGTTTATAGAAATACAATCCTACCTCAAGAAACAAGAAAAGTCTCAAATAAACAACCTAACCTTACACCTAAAGGAACTAGAGGAGAAGAACAAGAAAGACCCAAAGTTAGTAGAAGGAAAGAAATCATAAAGATCAGAGCAGAAATAAATGAAAAAGAAATGAAGGAAACAATTGCAAAGATCAATAAAACTAAAAGCTGGTCCTTTGAGAAGATAAACAAAATTGATAAACCATTAGCCAGACCCATCAAGAAAAAAAGGGAGAAGACTCAAATCAACAGAATTAGAAATGAAAAAGGAGAAGTAACAACTAACACTGTAGAATTACAGAGGATTATGAGAGATTACTACAAGCAACATTATGCCAATAAAATGGACAACCTGGAAGAAATGGACAAATTCTTAGAAAAGCACAACCCTCCGAGACTGAACCAGGAAGAAATAGAAAATATAAACAGACTAATCGCAAGCACTGAAATTGAAACTCTTATTAAAAATCTTCCAATAAGCAAAAGACCAGGACCAGATGGCTTCCCAGGTGAATTCTATCAAAAATTTAGAGAAGAGTTAACACCTACCCTTCTCAAACTCTTCCAAAACTTAACAGAGGGAGGAACACTCCCAAACTCATTCCATCACTCTGATACCAAACCAGAAAAAGATGTCACATAACAAAGAAAACTACAGGCCAATATCACAGATGAACATAGATGCAAAAATCCTCAACAAAATACTAGCAAACAGAATCCAACAGCACATTAAAAGGGTCATACACCATGATCAAGTGGGGTTTATCCCAGGAATGCAAGAATTCTACAATATACAAAAATCAATCAATGTGATACATCGTATTAACAAATTGAAGAATAAAAACAATATGATAAACTCAGTAGATGCAGAAGAAGTTTTGACAAAATTCAATGCCGATTTACTGTAAAAGAATCCCCAGAAAGTAGGCATAGAGGGAACCTAACTCAACATAATAAAGGGCATATATATGACAAACCTACAGCCAACATCCTTCTCAATGGTGAAAAACTAAAACCATTTCCTCTAAGATCAGGAACAAGACAAGGTTGCCCACTTTCACCACTATTATTCAACATAGTTTTGGAAGCTTTAGCTATGGCAACCAGAGAAGAAAAAGAAATAAAAACAATCCAAATCAGAAAAGAAGAAGTAAAAGTATCACTGTTTGAAGATGACATGATACCATACATAGAGAATCCTAAAGATGCTAACAGAAAACTACTAGAGCTAATCAATGAATTTGGTAAAGTAGCAGGATAAAAAATCAATGCACAGAGTCTCTTGCATTCCTATACACTAATGATGAAAAATTTGGAAGAGTTATTAAGGAAACACTTACATTTACCATTGCAATGAAAAGAATAAAATACCTAGGAATAAACCTTCCTAAGAAGACAAAAGACCTGTATGCAGAAAACTATAAGACACAGGTAAAAAAAATTAAAGGTGATACAAACAGATGGAGAGATATACCATGTTCTTGGATTGGAAGAATCAACATTTTGAAAATGACTCTACTACCCAAAGCAATCTACAGATTCAATGCAGTCCTTATCAAGCTACCAATGACATTTTTCACAAAACTAGAACAAAAAATTTCACAGTTTCTATGGAAACACAAAAGACCCCAAGTAGTCAAAGCAACCTTGAGAAAGAAACATGGAGCCTGAGGAATCAGGCTCCCTTACTTCAGACTATGCTGCAAAGCTACAGTAATCAAGACAGTATGGTACTGGCACCAAAACAGAAATATAGATCAATGAAACAGGATAGAAAGTCCAGAGGTAAACCCACACACATATAGTCACCTTATCTTTGAAAAAGGAGACAAGGGTATACAGTGGAGAAAAGAGAGCATCTTCAATTAATGGTGCTGGGAAAACTGGACAGCTACATGGAAAAGAATGAAATTAGAACACTTCCTGACACCATACACAAAAATAAATTCAAAATGGATTAAAGACCTAAATATAAGGTCAGACACTATAAAACTCTTAGAGGAAAACACAGGCAGAGCACTCTATGACATAAATCACAGCAAGATCTTTTTTGACCCACCTCCTAGAGTAATGGAAATAAAAACAAAAATAAACAAATGGGATCTAATGAAACGTAAAAGCTTTTGCCCAGCAAAGGAAATCATAAACAAGATGAAAAGACAACACTCAGAATGGGAGAAAATATTTGCAAATGAATCAAATGACAAAGGATTAATCTCCAAAATATACTAGCAACTCACACAGCTCAATATCAAAGAAACAACCACCCAGTCCAAAAGTGGGCAGAAGACCTAAATAGACATTTCTCCAAAGAAGACATACACATTGCCAACAAATACATGAAAGGATGCTCAACATCACTAATCATTAGAGAAATGCAAATCAAAACCACAATGAAGTATAACCTCACACACCGGTCAGAATGGCCATCATCAAAAAAATCTACAAACAATAACTGCTGGAGAGGGTGTGGAGAAAAGGGAACCCTCTTGCACTGTTGGTAGGAATGTAAATTGATACAGTCACTATGGAGAACAGTATGGAGGTTCCTTAAAAAACTAAAAATAGAACTACCATATGACCTAGCAATCCTACTACTTGACATATACCCTGAGAAAACCATAATTCAAAAAGAGACATGTACCACAATGTTCATTGCAGCACTATTTACAATAGCCAGGACATGGAAGCAACCTAAGCGTCCATCGACAGATGAATAGATAAAGAATGTTTCATATGCAATGGAATATTACTCAGCCATAAAAAGAAATGAAATTGAGTTATTTGTAATGAGGTGGATGGATCTAAAGTCTGCCATACAGAGTAAAGTAAGTCAGAAAATGAAAAACAATACTGTATGCTAATACATATATATGGAACCTAAAAAAAGAAAATGGTTCTGATGAACCTAGGGGCAGGACAGGAATAAAGACGAAGATGTAGTGAATGGAATTTAGGGCATGGGGAGTGAGTAGGGTAAGCTGGGACAAAGTAAGAGAATAGCATTGACATATATACACTACCAAATGTAAAATAGATAGGTAGTGAGAAGCAGCTGCATAGCACAGGGAGATCAGCTCGGTACTTTGTGACCACCTAGAGTGGTGGGATAGGGAGGGTGGGAGGGAGGTGCAAGAGGGAGGTTTATGGGGATATATGTTCACTTTGTTATACAGCAGGAACTAACTGAACATTGTAAAGCATTTATACTCCAATAAAGATATTATACTCCATTGTAAATCAATTATACTCCAATAAAGATGTTAAAAGAAAATCTCTTCTTTGGTTGGTTGTTTATTCAAATCCTTTGCTCATTTTTTATTTGGTTTTCTGTCATCATCTTATTCAATTATAGTGTTCTAGGTCTCCTAGAAGATGTACTCTAGACACAAATCCCTTACCAGATATGTATTTACTGCATCATTTTTTAAATCATTTAATCAGATAAACTCAGGTTGAAAGGATGTTCTGAAGGGTGAGATAAAATACTCCTCATTCTTTTCTCAGATTGGCTCTCTACCTCTACTGATCAGAGAGAAAAATGAGAAAATTTTGTCCCTCTGCCTTTCTGGAGCTATGGGGAGAAAAACAATGCATAGAGGCAATATTCATGACTTCATGCTTTCTTATGTACCAATGGTGTAACTTTATCACCTTTTTCTTCTCTACCACTTTGAGGCAGCATCCAGCCACATGCCCAAATCTCTAAGACTCTGTTCCAATTCATGGTGTCTTAAAGACTGCTTTGATAGGCACTCTTTTGTAAGAATGTATGATTACAAGATTTCAGCATTTTCTCCCACTCTGACATCTTATGTTATTCTCAGATAAAGAGCATAATAAAATTATATTTGATCATGATGGATCTTGGAAAAAACACCTTAGTAAATAGAAAAGACTGCTTGTCTTCTGGAAATTTTGCCTGCATTTTTCACCACTAAAGGGGTTCATCACTAAAATGATTTATGGTAATGAGAAAGTAGAGTCATTCAGGTTTAGTTTTCTTCCTCAAAGATACTTTGTAAACTCATTCTTAAAATTCTGGTAACCTTAGTTTCTATGTTAACTTAAAAAATTTTTTATAGTTTTTTCTCTAGGTTTGAACATTATTAACTCTTTGAGATAAATAACTGACTAACAAAAGAGCTCTGACTAATTCTTGGATCATAATTTTCCATATAATATATGTATTTTTGCTCATTATCTTTTGGGTTAGGAAGAACTCCACTCGAGAATTTCATTTTAATATGTCATTGATAATATTTACACTAATACTATTATATTGCACTTATGTTTTATTAATATTGAGACATGAAGAATTTCTTTCATTGGAGTTGATAGATGTTAAGATTAAGTAATTAATCACTAAAACTCTACCCTAAAAATGTATTAAAAAGAATATGGTGAATTAAAATATATATATAGAGAGAGAAAGAGTGGTCAAGAATTATCAAAGGAAAAATATTCATTCTATAGAATTTAAATATCACCAAACCTTCAATGGAACCCTGCTTCCATGAGGGAGCACTGCATTCTTTCCACCATGCTTGATTCATATCACACAAAATAATCCCCCTTCCATTTCTATTATTCATACAATGATTTTTTAAGTTTTTTATTCTGTGCCAACAAAATTCTTTTCCATGTAAATTCAGTATGATTTAATATATAATGAAAGTAAATAGTGATTGAAATAGAACTTGTAAAATGCAAAAGGAAGTTATGATCCCCAAAGCCAATAAACACAAAATAAGAGATGAAAAGTAAGGCTTGAGGAGAATCTCTGAGGTTCAAGTGTTTTATTTCTTAACAGAGTAGAAGAAATTATGAGCAGCCTCTTTGGTTTAGGACATTGGAGCCTTTAGAGAGCTGGGTCAAATCAGATAAAAAGGGACATAAGAAAAGTAAAGCAGTAGCAGTTTTACTGCTTTATAGCAGTAATATTCACCATTTATTGAACATTTACTACATGCCAGGCCTCATTCTTTGTGCTTTACACATATTAACTACAGACAGTCCCTGACTTAGGATGGTTCAATTTACAATTTTTCAACTTTATGATGGTGCAAAAGTGATATACATTTGGTAGAAACCATACTTTCGATTTTTATCTTTTCTCAGACTAGGCCATGTAGTATGATACTCTCTTGTGATGCTGGGCAGTGGCAGTGAGCTGCAACTCCCATTTTGCCATGAGATCATGAGGGTAAGAAACCATTACAACGATTCTGTACCCATGGAACCATTCTGTTTTTCACTTTCAGTCCAGTAGTCTGAAAAATTACAGTCTGAATAAATTACAGTAGGCTTTGTGTTAGAAAATTTTGCCAAACTTTAATCTAATGTAAGTGTCCTGAGCACATTTAAAGCAGGCTAGGTTAAGCTAGGATGTTTCATAAGTTAGGTGTGTTGACCTAAAATAAATAGAGTGCCAGGTATTTTTCCAGCAAAGATGGGTTTATTCAGGATCGGCAGAGAATTGCAACTTGTGGTCTGCAGCTATGATGAGCCGTGTGCAAGTACCTGCACAGCGAAGGAATTAGAAAACTTTTATAAGGGGAAAAAGGAAGTTGGGAGGACTATAGTAAACAAAGAGTCCATGGTTTTTTATTGGCTGAGCCCTTGCCAGGAAAAAAGAGGCATTTTTCTTCTTCCTGTTGGGCTCTGCTATCATCCTTCTGGTCTTCCAAATCAAATTTAGGTTCTGTTTATTAATTTTTTACATTTTCCCCTTTTGATCAACATGTTTCTTTCAAAGCATTACCGATAAAGAGTCAGGTTTTATAGTTTCAGCAGCTTTTTCTCACTCAGTGTCAGGAAGGACCTTTCCTGGGTGTACTGTCTCATGTCAGAGGGAAAGTGCACAGATTGGAAAGCTATTCAGGTCACATTCAAGTAATGAGGAAAGGTCGGAGGGAGAATTTTCAGGTGCTTTTTTAATCTAAAAATATGTTTTAAAATATCTGTCCATATATTAAGATCATAGACATTAGAGATCATCTGAAGCTTTATGTCATCATGAAAAGTTTGGTGACAAACTTCCAACAGGTCTGGTCTGGATATCTTGGGAAAGCTGTCTTAATATATCACCTGCTTCATTTCCAAGAAATCTTTACTTTCAGGTCACCAGATGATGTGCAGGTCTAGGTGGGGTTCAGTGCTTCTTTAGGTGTGTCACTTAGGTGAGTCCAAGGGTCTAATCCTTGGAGTTTGGTGTCATAAGGGCTGGTAAGCAGTACCTGTTTGGGGCCTCTCCAGTGAGGTTGAAGTAAGTTCATGTGGAGGTGTCTTTCCCAATAGACAAAAATCTCCAGGTTACAAGGTGTGATGCTTAAGGTCTTCATCTCCCAAGAGTACACTGTGAAAAGATTGCTCTACCAAATCATGGTTATTTTCAATAGAAGTAATTAGCTCTCTGCAATACTGGGGTATCTCTCCTTTTATCAGTTATGGGTCAAAAGAAGCAGGAGCCAAGTGCATTGGGTGTCCTGTAAATATCTGAAAGGGTGAGAGTTTATGAGTTTCAAAAGGGGTGGATCTGAGATTTAGAAGAACCAGCGGCAATGCCTTTGGCCAAGGTATTTGGAGGACCTCTACAAATTTGCCAGTTGAGTCTTAATAATGCCATTAGTGTATGCCACAGAACCAGAGGACTGAGGGTGGTAAGCACAGTGAAAGAGTTGTAAAACCACCTAAACAGCGCAGACTTGTTGAAACAAGTAAAATGTGGCCAGTAAAATGTGCTCTTCAATCACTTTGAAGTTGGAGAGGAGTTCCCCCGGTGGGCTCAATCTTTTCCCAAAGGACTTTAGCCACACAAGAGGCAGTACCTTATCTGCAAGGGAAGACTTCAGACAGGTATGAGTACCTTCAGACTATAACTAACACATATCTATAACCATTAGATAGAGGAAGTTGTATGAAATCCATTTGCTAGACCTTGAATGATCCATTAGGTAGTTTAAAATGTCTGCGTGCAGTATGAACAGGCTCCCCTGGGTTTTACTTCAGACAAAAGGGCCAAGTGAGGTAGGCACTTTCTGCAGCCTTGTTAATGTTTTCTCACCAATATTCGTTCATGAAGGCTATCATTTTTCCAGTAGACCAATGGTTTAATGCCTGTGCAGTGGTGAGGAGTGGGAAATTTAAAGTCTCTGGTAGAACTGGATTATTATTTGGTCCAAACCAGAACTTGCTCTTTTCATCAAATCAACAATCGTTGAACTTCCAATCTTGTTTTTCCTTTTCTGAGGCCAATTTTTGGGCTTCTATAGCCAGTTTTTCTAAATTATCATTTGGGGAAATATCCCTTTAGACTATGACTGAGGTTTGGCTTCTGTTGGTCCCTTTAAGGGCAGCACCCCTTATGGAAATGTCAGCAAGGTGATTTCCCTTAGCTTTCAGAGAGTCAAGTTTAAAATGCCCTGGAATCTCAATAGCTAAACAGCAGGTAAAATATTGCACCTAATCGTTCCTGAACATAAGGATCATCTTTAATTTTATTTCTGCTGGACGTAAGGAAGGCACATTGCTTCCACAACATTCTAAAATCACGAGCTGCTCTGAAAGTATATCTACTATCAGTATAAACATTGAAAGTGTGTCCTTAGCTAAGGTACAAGCCTGTGTAAAAGCGTATAATTCAGCCTTTTGGGCCAAAGTAGCCATAGATAAAGATGCTGCCTTGACAACATCAGAAGGAGTTGCAATAACATACCCAGCCCAATATGTGCAGTGGTCACTTTTTAAAGAAGAATCGTTTGTGAACCATGAGAAGTCAGAATTACTCAGAAAACTTTCCTGTAGATCATCAGGAGGTGGTCCATCAGCATTAAGCAGTCATGAGGGACTTCGTTGGCAACAGAGGGAAGAAGAGTAGCAGTGAACAAAAGGACTTTATATGAGGTGAGGCAACTGACTGAGAAATGTTGAATGTGATGAGAATTCAGGAGAACCTTTACTACCCGAGGTACAAACATGGTAAAAGAGGACCCCGCAACAATTTCTCCAGTGGTGTTAACCAAAAAAGCAGTGCTGTAACGGCTCTAAGGCAAGGGGGGTATCCCCATGCCACAGGGTCCAGTCGTTGACTATAACACCCTATGGGTTGATGGATGGTCCCCGTGTTTTGGGGTAAGTATACCAAGGGCATTCCCTTCCTTTTCATATACAATAAGGAAAAAGGGAATCTGATAATTGGGATGCCTGAAAGCAGGTGGGTTCATCAATTCTCCTTTAAGGCCTTGAAGACTGTGTCATCCTCTTCTTCCCATAAAATTGGTTCTGAGTTGTAATTGTTTAGTAAAACATACAGAAGTTTGGCCGTAAGAGAGAAATTTGGAAACTAATTTCATCAATACCCAACTAGCCTGAGAAAACCTCTAGTTGGCACTTAGTTTTGGGTTTGGGGAAACTTAGGACACCGTGAAGGCTATCTAGATCTAAATAGCCCTTGCTCTAGTATCAGATGACCTAAATATCAAACCTGAGTTTGGGCAAATTGCAATTTTTCCCTGGTGACCTTATGTCCCTATGAGGCTAAAAGTTTTAGCAATTGGATGCTCTCTTTCTCTGAGGAGGCTGGAAAAGGAGAGCGAAGAGCAAATCATCCACATGTGGCAACAGAGTAGATCCTCTAGGGAACTTTACATCACCCAGATCAGCCTTCAGGATTTGGGAGAAATAAGAGGCCTATAAGTAAAACCCTGAGGCATTACTGCTCCAGTGAATTGTTTTTCTTCGCAAAGGAAGGTAAAAAGGTATTGGCTGGCTTCATCAACTGGAATACTAAAGAATGCACAGCATAAATCAGTTACAGTAAAGAATTTGCTTCCGGTGGGTATGGAGGTTAGTGACATGTGAGGGTTAAGAACAATAGGGTGTTGAGGGATACCAACGTTGCTTACTTTTTGGAGGTTCTGGAAAAACCTCCACCCTCAGCCCTTAGGTTTTCTCAGTGGTAAAATGAGAGTGTTACAAGGGCTAGTACAAAGGACAATGAGGTCTTGAGCCCTGTAGTCTTCTATTGTGGGCTTTATGTCTTGAAGGGCTTCTTTCCTTTAAGAGTATTGATTAATTCTAGGAAGAAGTTTTGAGAAATCTATCTGAATTTTGATGGGAGGTGCACCGTGAATTTTACCAATGCAAGTCAGAGATTTTGCCCATAAGGAAGGTAATAGTTGATTCAATAGGTACAAATGATCAGTGTTTCCAGAATGTCAGAGACAGAAAAATAAAAGACGTCAAAAGGTATTTTATTTCTCTTGGTGGGTTGTTTTGATGACTACTTCCAATTCTAGAATGATTTTCCCCTTTTGGAGGAAAGCAATTTCATCATGATACTTCTCTAAGAAGTCTTGGCCTAATAAATGGTTAATCACTGTTGTTTATACTATTCAGTATAAGACAGATTTTTTCTGTAATTTAACTTCATTTATGGATATCATATACATTTCTCTGTCAAACTCTGTTACAAAGGAACTCAATTCCTCCTTTCTGGTTGAAATGTGCAAACTCCTGCCTATTCTTGAATAACGGATAAGCAAATTGCAAAGCACGTTCTGAGCTATATTCTTTCTTGACACTTGGTATGGTGATGTAGGCGGGGCCATCTAAAATTGTATATACACTAGGAAAGTGTTCCATTTATTCCTTATTCTAAGCTGAAATGAAATAAAACATTTTAAAATAATATTTTCAGGGCACCTGTGTTAGCCAAAGAAATCAAAAGTATGACTTAGATAATGTTTAGTGGTGATTCAGTGTAATTTCTAAGAGTCCCATCTAGCAATGTTTGATGTAGACCAGTGGTTGTCAACTAAACACAATTCCTTGACCCTGAGGACATGTGGCAATGTCTAGAGACCTGTTTTATTGTCAGAACTGAGGGGAGTGCTACTGGCATCTAGAGGGTAGAGGCCAGGGATGCTGCTAAACATCCTACAATGAATAGGATATCCAGCCCAAAATGTCAATAGTGCCAAGGCTAAGAAACCTTGGAGTAGATGAACTGCTAATGAAGACAGTAAAAATAGTAAGTTAAAATGATTACATGAGGATATAGACACAAAATGAAGGTAAGTAGGTAATTTTTAAAATAAGTTTTAGAATACCAAATGTTATATCACAGATTGCTTACCTCTTCAACATTCAAGATTCATTTAGGACACAGAGAGGATGAGTAGTTCTAAATCACCTACTGTAGTGAGTTGAATGGTCGTGCCCCAAAAGATATGTCCACCTGGATCCCGTGGATGTGACATTATTTGGGAAAAAAAAAATCTTTAGAGATGTAATTAAATCAAGAATCCTGAAATGAGATCATCCTGAATTATCTGTGTTGCCCCTAAATTCAATGATAGATGTCCTAAAAACACAGAAGAGGTCAAAGCCCAGGGGAGAAATCTCCATGAAGACAAGGGTAGAAATTGGAATTATGTAGCCACAAGCCAAGGAAGGCTTGGAGTCACCAGAAGCTGGGATAGGCAAGGAAGTATTCTCCCCTAGTCTGCTAAAGGAGCACAGCCCTGCTGACACCTTGGATTTCAGACTGTGGCCTCCAGAACTGTGAAAGAATAAAAAAAGAAAAAGACTACTTCATGGACACAAGAGGTCTAGAATAGTTGAAAAGATCAGAGTAGACCTATCAGAACTCTTTAACCCTGCCAATAGAATGGGCCAAATGACTGCTAAGCCAAATCAGTCTCTCTCTGGGAGCCCTCTACTGGACATTATGTTCTGCCAGACTGAACTGGCCATGAGAGATGAACTCTATATAGACACTTGTCCAAAAGCCAAGACCAGAACCAAAATACACTTAAAAGGTCAAGGCCAGAGAGGTGCAATTTGTTAGGACATTTACCCAATGGCCTTTATTTCATCTTGAATGTGAAGAACATAGCATATTTTGTAGCACGCCCAGACAAAAATAAGCCCTATTGCAAAGAGAATTCTTTAAGGATTACCTTTTACCTGTTTTCCTCTTTTTTGAACACCAGAATTACGAGTCTAGTATGGAGTGCCTACTAAGTCCAAGATTCATTCATTCAGCAAATATTCATTGAGTCTTGTTCTAGATATCTATCTATGGAACCCCAGTGTGGGTTTTTTAACTCAGGACTTTATGAAGTGGACAAGTGGATTTGCTGACCTGAAGATCAAAAATGAGAGCCATATCAAGTTGATCATGCCTTCTTGGACATGAGGAACTCTATACCAATATGGATATTGGAGATTGGCACTCCATTTCCTGTGGCATAAGATACTGGTAATAATCTTCAACCAGCATGGCTGAAAGAAGAGTGTTTTGTTCTATTATTCTTTGCCTTACAAAATCAGTCTTGAGATATGTGCTCCTTTCTTTAAAGACCTTATTACTAATCTAACATACTCATCATATACCCTTATTCCAAATGCAATTTTTAAGTATGTATCAATTTACTTGATTTTTACTGAGAACTTGTTTTTCTTCACTATTTCTTAGAGACTTCTGGGTGGGGCTGAGATGAATATTCAGTGCTACACATACTTTATTTGTGGCTGTTGGATTAGCATTCTTATCTCTGGAGTAGTGTGGAAAGGGTGCTTTAAATCCTTTTTGGTGGGAAAGTTACTTCTTGCTCAGAAAGTGATTAGCAAACAGATTCACTGTTGGTCGAAATCTTGGGTGCCATGATGCTTCCTGTTTAACAAAATTATCTGTCTCCTGTCAGCTTATCAGCCTTCAGAGTTCAGTGGTGATTTGGACAGAAAGCAGTACAGTTTAGTCACTTCATAGCTAACAGTTTTCATGTGGGATACAAAAGCATTATTATGTCTTTGGCAGTGACACAAAAGGGTTGTGCTTTAGGAAGTCTTCACTAACTTTATCGAAATGTTAGGAATATATTCCAAAATTTTTACTTTTTAAAAACTCATTGGTCCACATATTTAAAAAGTCAAAACAGTATTCTAAGCCTCTCCTATAGTTATGTATCCTTACAATCTTATCAGCTCTTATAGTGAAGTATCTTAGGTTTGCTGCCTACAGGGTATTTTTCTTTCATTAGCTGAAAGTAGCCCCTATTCACCGTTAAATCTAAATTATCCAGGGATCAATCATTCATATACCACCTTTTTCCTCTTCCTCATTTTCCCAGCTTTGGACTTAACTTGCTGTTTTTTTTATCACTACCTTCAAGGAGTGGAAAGAGAATAGAACTGAAAGACAAACCAGGTAACTTTACCACTGAATTTAAAGATGTGGAGACAATCAAATTTAATGGCTAGAATAGAAAGTTATCTCTGGCTTGATTTACCCACGCTAGCCCTGCTGCTCATTAGTGCTGACACTCGAGTTGATTGTAGTGAAAAATGTCCTAACGTGCAATTTAATTTTGAATAGCTGCTTCTTGGGGTTAAGGCACTCTGCTGGCAAGCCCTGGGTGCATCTGTGGGCAAGCTGGGAAAACCGCTTCCCGAAAATTCAATGGTGCGAAAGCAGCACTGTTGCCCCTCTTTGAGAGTTCCAAGTTACCAAAATGTGCTTTGAAATCATTTGCAAAACAAAAATAATACATGCTGAATCATACTATTCTTGTCAGATACCTCTGCCACAAAATCCACTGTGCAGTAACTCATAAATTTCTTTCTGGTTAAATAGCCATAGTTTTTACACAAACAAAGATTAATCCGACTCATCAAGAAGAGAGAGAAGGGCTTCCCTGGTGGCGCAGTGGTTGAGAGTCTGCCTGCCGATGCAAGGGACACGGGTTCGTGCCCCGGTCCGGGAAGATCCCACATGCCACGGAGTGGCTGGGCCCGTGAGCCGTGGCTGCTGGGCCTGCACGTCCGGAGCCTGTGCTCTGCAACGGGAGAGGCCACAGCAGTGAGAGGCCCGTGTACCGCAAAAAAAAAAAGAAGAAGAAGAAGAAGAGAGAGATATGATTGGATTCCATTTACAAATGCTAACTGGAAAAGAGTAGAGTTGTAAGATCTTATTCAGTCCTGTGCTGCACTGAGAAGGGGTCTTTAAAAGAACAGGTTACAAAGAAAACTGAGCTTTGGCCTGTGTCATCATTTCATTAATTTGCAAAGATGTATATGCAACATAGCTGCCACAGAAAGCATCTCATATAGAGGTCCATCATTCCTTCTTCTGCCTCTAATATAATAGATCACAGATGGTGCTTTGCTCTATAGTGAGACTCTTGAGTAGCAGTGTCCTCTCTGCGTAGCCCATGCTCTTAATTAACAGAAATAGCCAGGCCTCAGAGTAAATGAAGGGTTCCATTAAGAGAACTTTCATAACTACTGAGATTTATTCTTTTAAGCCAAAACTTTAAAAGATGTTAACCATTTTAATAGAAATTTTGCAGGAATGAATTATACTCCACAGTGCTTTCTGCAACCATAATTCTAACTGTAACGGACGTGTAGTTAACATTATAATAATCAATGATTGAAGCAGGCTGTAGCATGGCCCTGCCCCCCTGCCCTGGGGAGACTGAAGTGTGGAGAACTGTGTCTAAATACTCACAGAAGCACTATGCATTTTGACTTTAGCCATTTACTCAACACACACTTACTGAGCATTTACTATACTAGATATTATGCTAATTACTAGAACCACAAGGCTGCAAAGACATTAACCCTCCCCTCTAAAAGCTTACAATCTAGTGGGAAAGAGTGACAAATAAAGATGTAGTTTATAATTACCTTTAGTAAATGCTCCTAACACACACAAGAATAGAACTTTCCTGGGAGAGTCAAGGAATAATTCTTAATATTTTATTTTATCGAACATATCTGTATTGCTCTTTGTGATTGTAAACATACAGTGGAAAGATTTACAAAATATGAAAAAGTGTAAAGGAGAAAATAAAACCACTTACAAGCTCATTATTGAGTCCTAACCACTCATGACTTGTGGATATATTTTCTTCTGAATTATTATGGAGACTGTTTATATAATTGGTGTGTTTTTTTTCTCCAGGTTATCATGATGCAGCTTACCTCTAGTCTACCTACCTGTCCTGCCCACCTCATAAATTCCTGCTTTTTATCACTATTGGCTGGGAAATCAGACAACCAAACTTGTTCAGATGGTGTCTAAAAGGATAGTAAATTACACTGGGTACAGGTCTGAGGGCCTCTTCTCAAAGAAAAGAGCATGAGCTTCAGCACATGGTTTCTATTTTGGATCCTCAGAGGTCTTTTTTTCCCCTCGTTTCCTGGGTTTCAGCTGTGTTCCTGGTACTTAAGGTTATTGGATAGATGACCTCTCCATAAGCGAGCTGCTTTATTCTAAACGTAGTTCCTGACTTTTAGAAACTAATGAGAATTTGGCAATGTCTGACTATCAATAGCTTGTCACTATTAAGCAGTGAGCAAAAATGGCCTCAATTTTAAGCCTCTACTTCAGCCCAGGAGGAGCTTGACAATCTGGGCAACTGGAACCTGATACTAATTATATTTGCCTTCATCTAGGGTTGCCAGATAAAATATAGGGCACCCAGTTAAATTTGAATTTGAATTGGTATTTTTTTTAGTATAAGTATGTCCCATGCAATAATTGGGACACACTTATATATATATAATTTATCTGAAATTCAGATCTGAGTGTCTTGTCCTTTTATTTGCTACATTTGGCAACTCCACCTCCATCGTCTCCAGGTACCCAGTCACCATAATCAGACCCTTCTCCCTCTTTTCCTTCTTTTTCCTTACGCACAAGACTAGCCAGAAAGGCTCAGTTGAGTGGAGCTGACTTCGCTTTTTACTTGGTTATATTTCAAGCAGTTTAAACATACGGCTTAAACATATTTGTTGACGGAACAATATCTTTTAAATAAAAGAAATGCATTAACATAAATACAGAGCCCCATCCTAAAATAGTTAAATCAAGGTGAAAGTATGTGTGTGTGTGTGTGTGTGTGTGTTTGTGTGCGTGCGCACGTGCAACCATTGAAAGTTTAAAAGAGAAATTATTTTCCATTTTAATCTCATAATCTAAATCATAAAGATTTGAACGGAAAGTTTTGGACATTTCCAGTGAAAGTTGAGTTTCAAAGTTATGGGGGAAGTTACCTAAAAAATAAACTGTTTTTTTCCAATGGCTTTTTAGAGATTCTAAAACCATAGTCAAAGGAATGAATCTATTCCTTTAAAGCTACTGCTAACACTAAGGAAGTGCCTTGAGGTGATTGATCTACTTTTCTTCCTGATGATGACAATGATGATGATGCTTTTTAGAAAATGCTTTTTTGAGAATTAGAAACTCAGGGGTGTTTTCTTATTTAATATGTAAAATTCTGAGTTATTCTCTTATATTAAGGCCAAAAAAGGCATGGATTAGAATTCTACCTCTGATCTTTACTTACTAGATTGGAGAAATCACTTAAATGTTTTGAGCTCCAACCCGAGTATCTGAACAATGGGGTAGCAATATTGGGGATTTATGAAGACAAGATGGGGTAATATCTATGAAAGTATCTGGCCTTCAACAGTGGGTACCCAGTAAATGTCTTTCAATTCTTTGGGGGATATAATTGCTGTTAGTCACTAAAATATCTGGCAATTAGAGGCGTATAAGTTTCCACAGCTGATCCCTGCTTCTGGTGATAAATCTTGGACTGCATAATTCAAGTCCTCCTTCCCTCTTTTCCCTTTCTTCTACGTATCATAACATGTGTAAAGTTAATTTGTAGTCCTTGTTATAACGTCCCTTTCACTTCTTGCCAAATGCCAAAACTGTATGTAGAGGATATTCTTCTCTTCTGCTGCTAATCTATTACTTTACCTGACAGCTAATAGGCCAGAGATCTTATATCTAGGGCACTGATATTTTGTATAATTTCACCTTTCCTCTGAAAAGCATGTATCTACTAATTTTTTTTTTTTACATTCTTGATGAAAGAAAAGTATTACAGCCTCTTATCACATAAAATTTAGCCAACTTTATAAAGGTTTCATATAAGGTTTTGCTTATACTAAATGTCAAATGAGTAGGTCTACAGGCTTCCTGGCTCTTCCGGCATCCACTTCTCCAATGAAATGAAGGAAACACTGGGACATGTTTTTCAGTGAACAGCAGCATCCATCACTTAAGTTCTCACCAGTTTTCTCTTCTGTTTGAGTTAGTCTCGAACAATGAAACTGCACATTATGAAGTGTCTTGTACATTTTGCTTCATATGACTTTGAAAATAGTGGTGTTCTGGCATTTTATATTAGGCATCATTTTGTTAGGGGACCACTGACTGGAACCACCCTCCTTGGCCAGGCATGGCGATAATTGCTTGCCTGAGTTGTCTCATAACAGGAGGTCCAGATAAGGAACATGGTGGTGCTGCTGAAAACTAACCAGGAGAATGTGGGAGGGGCCTAAAGGGGGAGGAGACAACCAACCTCCCAGAATCCATCACGCTGCAATCCATCTTGGCTGACCGATGCGTGTGTCACCAGGAAGGGCCCTGAGTCAGAATGATTGGCCAGAGACAATCCAGAAACTAACCCCATTACCATAAAACCTGAGACTGCGAGCCACGTGGCAGAGCAGTTTTCCTGGGTTCCCTTACCCTGCTGCTCTCCTCCTGGGCGCCCCTTTCCAATAAAGTCTCTTGCTTTGTCAGCTCGTGTGTCTTCTCAGGCAATTCATTTCTGAGTGTTAGACAAGACCCACTCTTGGGCCCGGGAAGAGGTCCCCCTTCCTGCAATAATTTCACTCACATTTGTGACCACTTCTCTGCATAGGAACTGGGAGAAGAAAAGAAAGACTTAGATCCATCCACCAGGAGAGTTCAGCCATTCTGACTGGTGTGGGAGGGAGTGATCTCAGAAACCAAAGGAAAGAGAAGAGGTTTGGTTTAATCCAGCACTCTCAGGCTAGCAATAGGGCCTGAGGGCGGGGGAGAGGGTGTTAATGACTCTGGGTGTAGTTTGCTAGCTAATTATGGGAAGTGGACCAAACAACTCTAATTTAATTGAATGATCCATCAAACTAAAACTTTGGAACTCAAGCTGCCTTGTTCCAGAACCCCAGGTTGAGTATACCAGAGAAGGAACATTTTAACTCTCATTTTGCAGTGAGGGGTTTGTCTTTGAATCACCTTCTAAGCACAGCAGATTTTCCAGATAGAAGAAAAATCTTGCATTTTAGGTGATGCCTGTTCCAGTTTCACCAACATCGGGAATGCAAGATAGCCTGTGTAGCACAGGTGGGAAGGAAGCAGAGTCTTAGCCTCTAAGTGGTTTTGGTGTTTGGTCCTGGAATTTTGGCATCCTGGCTCTCTAGTTATATAGGGATGAATGAGAGTACTGGGGTGCTGAATGTCCTAACCCTTGAGGTACAAGCAGAATTGGTAAAGCCCTAGCTAAGTCTAACACAGAATGGACATCTTTTATACCACTCAATGACCCTCCACTTTCAGTCACAGAGGCATAGACCCAACTTCACTGACATTACATGGAGAGATTTTCCTGGTGGCCATGACAGCAGTGGTCATGGAAAGAGTATTTTAACCTTAAATCATTTCTTCCATGGATCCGAGGGCCAAAGACCAGAAAGTTCTGACTTTCTAGCCATGGTAGCAAGCAGCAAATAGTAAGTGTCCCTGGAGATGTTAGAAATATTTGAGGAGGGAAACTCTACAAGGCACTTGACTTCCTAAGAGTTAGGCAGAAGGATAGTTCAGGAAAATAAATGTATAATATTAATACCAATGAGAATATCTCTGTACACACTGGTGGATGGAATCCACAATACTTGAGTTACATTTGAATTTATATTCCCACATGTTTATTTATTGATGTCTCAAAGAAATATTATTGCACATGTATTAGGTGTTAAACACTGTGTTGTACTCAGGGGACACAGTAGAAATACAATAGACGTGGCCTCTAACTTCCTTTTATGAAAATTTTAGTTTAGCTCTTGTATATCTCCAAGGAAACTTTACTGTTTTAAAATAATCTTTTCATTAATTTAAGGCATTGAAATCCAAGGACTAAAATAGAAACCTTGCAAGTATATATAATAAATAGCTAGGCCTGGATGCTACATTTAGTGTATAGAAATACTGATGGTTGCTATTGTTTTCTATAATATGGTAGTGAGGCAGTACAGTTTCATTTATGCTCTCATCTGTAAAATGGTCCTTCTCCTCCAAGTGAGATGCTCAGCCTCTAGATTCTGTCTCACAACTTTCGCATGCAGGAATGAAAGGGACACCTGGCCAGCCAGCCAGATGAACTAAATCCACCTCAGCAATCAAATGAATAACAGTGCAGCCAAAAAGGCTGATGTTAGATATTTCCAATTCAGGAAAGATAGGGCAAATAATTTTCCAACTCCAGACTCTCAAAAATAAAAAATCACTCGTCCATTTTATGATAAATATGTTTGCTTAGAGTACTACCTACAATCTGAAATATAGCTTGGTCATTTGGAGCCTCCTTAATGGTACTATGTACATGTCAACACCTGCCATGACAGGAATTAAGAATCAGTCAAATAAAATAAATGGGTATTAACATTTATGATGTGTTAGATTCTACTGGGCAGCAAGAATTTATCCATCCCTTCAAAGGGGGAAGTAGAATTAATATATGGTATGGTTCAGACTCTCAAAAATTGTATGATTTTATTCGGAAGATAAAAGTAAAACGCATGAAACAATGGTGAACAAGGGAAAAAAAGCAAAAATAAAGAGTAAATATTGAAAAAAGCATACAATAAAATACCAGAGTATGGCAGGTGCTAAGGAGAATCAGGTAAAATCATTGAAAGTAGCAATAGTTCAAGAATTCTTCACAGCCTAGATTGCATTTGTGCTGAGCCTTGAGAAAATGGCAAGTATTGATATTTCATAGGTACAAGTAAACTTAGGAAATTGCAGGTGGGGTAAACAAGGTGTAGGGAGTGGTATGAACTTGCTCTGCTTCTGGAGCAATAGGTAGACTGATCAAACTAGAATAAAAGATGAGATAAGATCACTTGAAAGAGTAGATGCTTTAGGGAGGACTTGAAAGCTAAGCAAAAACTTTTCTTAAAAATTTATTTAATGAAGTATAGTTGATTTACAATGTTGTGTTAATTTCTGCTGTGCAGTGAAGTGATTCACATATATATATATATATATATATATATATATATATATATATATATACATTCTTTTTCATATTCTTTTCCATTATGGTTTATCACAGGATATTGAATATAGTTCTCTGTGCTATACAGTAGGACCTTGTTGTTTATCCATTCTGTATATAATAGTTTACATCTGATAATCCCAAATTCCCAATCCTTCCCTCCCCACCCCCTTCCCATTTGCAAGCACAAGTCTGTTCTCTGTGTCTGTGAATCTGTTTCTGTTTCGTAGTTCATTTGTGTCATATTTTAGACTCCACATATAAGTGATATCATATGATATTTGTCTTTATCTGACTTACTTCACTAAGTATGATAATCTCTAGGTCCATCCATGTTGCTGCAAATGGCATTATTTCATTCATTTTTATGGCTGAGTAGTACTCCATTGTATATATGTACCACATCTTCTTTATTCACTCATCTGTGGAAAGACAGTTAGGATGTTTCCATGTCTTGGCTGTTGTGAATAGTGCTAAGCAGACACATTTTACCATGGCTAGTGAGTAATAAACCACAGCAGATTCTGATGTTTCGAAGAAGCACATGCTATCATCAGTGGTTGTAGAAGAATTAATCTGATAACTGTGTGAGGGTTTGAGGAGAGAAGGACAAGTCGGAAAATAGTTAGCATACGTGGCCACTGGTCAACAGTGAGTCATTTTTCCATATATAAAACATCAGAATTATCTGTAAGTGATTTGTTGGCATGAATGGATAAGAGTGCAAGTTAGAGAAGGGTAATTACATGAACAATTCAGGGATTGAGCAAGACTAAGGAGAGTGATGAGTTTGGGAAATGTGAGTTAGAGGGAGAAGACAGAAGATGGAATGTCTGCTATTTGGAAGGTCCTGGGTAACACATGCTTTCTGTTGAGGAAACTCTCTTGGAAATCCCGTTAATAAGTAATCATTGGAGGACCTTAAAATTATTAGCAGGGCCCTGCCGCTGAATGACCTATAATTCCCCAGTGAAATATACACAACATGGAGCAATGTTTAGAGAAAAGAGGAATATCGAGGTCAATGTAAAACCCTCTATCCACAAACAGGTCATTATACGAGATCATTCTAGATCAAAATGTGAAACATGCACCATGTTCAAATTAGCATGCAAAATAAAGCATCAGCGTGGAGTGAATTTATGTGATTATACCATGAATAATTCATTAGTACAAGCAATACAATTAGCTTCTTATAATATAATGATATAACTGTTGCATTCATGTACAGTAAGCCTGACCCAAACTGTAATAATAGCAAGAAGTTTGAAAGTAGAACAAAGCCCTAAATGTCACAGACGCAAAGGACATGATGAAGTTTGCTGCTAAAGGGACAAATAGCAGTAAGTAGACAGAACAAGTTCATGCCTAAAATTGGTAAAGAATGGTGTGAATTTTATATGAGCATTTTATCAGACATCAAACAAAAATTACTTTTGTCAGGATAAGATCTAATTGATGTATTTGATAAATATGTCTCAACACATTTTAAAACTTATTGTATATAAAGCATGTAGTTAATAGTTGACCAGCTAGCTATTCTGAATAGCTAGCATTTTAACTATAAAAACATCTTTCTCAAACTTGCAGAAGGTAGAAATCTGGGGATTGAACACACACAAGATAATCAGTGCTTGGGTTGGATCAATAAGTAACTGGCACCTGCAGTTTGCTTTTAATAGTATCATTACTTTGAAGAATATATGTTCAATTCACTTTAAAGTCCCATTTTAGCCATTTCCATAATGAAATTATATCTCTCCTGGACTTTCACTGTGTTGGTTTAGGCTGAGCTTGCCTATTATAGATACCCTGTGTGAGTTTCCTTGGAGCTTAATTTTTCTGCTCTTCTTTAAAATCCCCATGCTTTTATACATAGGAATCCAGCAGAGTAAAATATCTGAACATAGCTTCAGGTTATTCTAGTTGGTTTTACCTCAACAATAATTGATGGACAACAGTAAAATACATAAATTGAGAATGGTAAAGCAGAATGCTCATTTCTAGAAGGTACAACAAAAATAATCAAATGTTCTTGTTACCATTTATTTTTTAAAGATCTTTATTGGAGTATAATTGCTTTACAATGTTGTGTTAGTTTCTGCTGTATAACAAAGTGAATCAGCTATATGTATACATATATCTCCATATCCCCTCCCTCTTGTGTCTCCCTCCCACCCTCCTTATCCCACCCCTCTATGTGGTCACAGAGCACCGAGCTGATCTCCCTGGGCAATGCAGCTGCTTCCCACTAGCTATCTATTTTACATTTGGTAGTGTATATATGTCAATACTACTCCCACTTCATCCCAGCTTACCCTTCCCCCTCCCTGTGTCCTGAAGTCCATTCTCTAAATCTGCTTCTTTATTTCTGTTCTGCCCCTAGGTTCATCAGAACAACTTTTTTTTTTTTAGATTCCATACACATGTATTACCATGTGGTATTTGTTTATCCCTTTCGGATTTCAACACTCTGTATGACAAACTCTAGGTCCATCCACCTCACTACAAATAGATCAAATTCATTCCTTTTTATGGCTGAGTAATATTCCATTTTATATATGTGCCACATCTTCTTTATCCATTCATCTCTTGTTAGACACTTAGGTTGCTTCCATGTCCTGGCTATTGTAAATAGTGCTGCAATGATCATTGTGGTACATGTTGCTGCAATGAACATTGTGGTACCTGTCTCTTTTTGAATTATGGTTTTCTCAGGGTATATGCCCAGTAGTGGGATTACTGGGTCATATGGTAGTTCTTTTTTAGATTTTTAAGGAACCTCCATACTGTTCTCCATAGTGGCTATATCAACTTACATTCCCACCAACAGTGCAAGAGTGTTCCCTTTCCTCCACACCCTCTCCAGCATTTACTGTTTGTAGATTTTGTTGACGATGGCCATTCTGACCAGTGTGAGGTGACACCTCATTGTAGTTTTGATTTGCATTTCTCTAATGATTAATGATGTTCAGCATCCTTCCATGTGTTTGTTGGCAATCTGCATATTTTTTAAGAAAAATATCTATTTAGGCTTTCTGCCCATTTTTGGATTGAGTTGTTGTTTTTTTTTTTTTTTTGATATTGAGCTACATGAACTGCTTGTATAGTTTGGAGATTAATCCTTCGTCAGTTGCTTTGTTTGCAAATATGCAAATATTTTCTCCCATTCTGAGGGTTGTCTTTTCATCTTGTTTATGGTTTCCTTTGCTGTGCAAAAGATTTTATGTTTCACTAGGTTCCATTTGTTCATTTTTGTTTTTATTTCCATTATTCTGGGAGGTGGGTCAAAAAGAATCTTGCTGTGATTTATGTCATAGAGTGTTGTGCCTATGTTGTCCTCTAAGAGTTTTATAGTGTCTGGACTTACATTTAGGTCTTTAATCCATTTGGAGTTTATTTTTGTGTATGGTGTTAGGAAGTGTTCTAATTTCATTCTTTTACATGTAGCTGTCCAGTTTTTCCAGCACTACTTGTTGAAGAGGTTGTCTTTTCTCCATTGTATATTCTTGCCTCCTTTGTCAAAAATAAGATGACCATATGTGTGTGGGTTTATCTCTGGGCTTTCTATCCTGTTCCATTGATCTATATTTCTGCTTTTGTGCCAATACCATACTGTCTTGATTACTGTAACTTTGTAGTATAGCCTGAACCCAGGGAGCCTGATTCCTCCAGCTCCACTTTTTTCCCTCAAGATTGCTTTGGCCATTCGGGGTATTTTGTGTTTCCATAGAAACTGTGAAATTTTTTGTTATAGTTCTGAGAAAAATGCCATTAGTAGTTTGATAGGAATTGCATTGAATCTGTAGATTGCTTTGGGTACTATAGTCATTTTCACAATGTTGATTCTTCCAATCCAAGAACGTGGTATATCTTTCCATCTGTTTGTATAGTCTTTGATTTTTTTCATCAGAGTCTTACAGTTTTCTGCATACAGATCTTTTGTCTCCTTAGGAAGGTTTATTCCAGGGCATTTTATTCCTTTTGTTGCATTGGTAAATGGGAGTGTTTCATAATTTCTCTTTCAGATTTTTCATCATTAGTGTATAGGAATGCAAGAGATTTCTGTCCATTGATTTTGTATCCTGTTACTTTACCAAATTCACTGATTAGCTCTAGTAGTTTTCTGGTAGCATCTTTAGGATTCCTTAAGTATAGTATCATGTCATCTGCAAACACTGACAGTTTTACTTCTTTTCTGATTTGGATTCCTTTTATTTCTTTTTCTTCTCTGATTACCGTAGCTAAGACTTTCAAAACTATGTTGAATAATAGTGGTGAGAGTGAACAACCTTGTCTTGTTTCTGATCTTAGAGAAAATGGTTTCAGTTTTTCACTACTGAGAACGATGTTGGCTGTGGGTTTGTCATATATGGCCTTTATTATGTTGAGGTAGGTTCCGTCTATTCCTACTTTCTAGGGATTTTTTTTACAGTAAATTGACATTGAATTTTGTCGAAAGCTTCTTCTGAATCTATTGAGATTATCATATGGTTTTTATCCTTCATTTTGCTAATATGGTGTATCACATTGATTGATTTGTGTATATTGAAGAATCCTTGCATTTCTGGGATAAACCCCACTTGATCATGGTGTATGACCCTTTTAACGTGCTGTTGGATTCTGTTTACTAGTATTTTGTTGAGGATTTTTGCATCTATATTCATCAGTGATATTGGCCTGTAGTTTTCTTTTTTGTGTGACATCTTTTTCTGGTTAGGGTATCAGGGCCATAATGGCCTCGTAGAATGAGTTTGGGAGTGTTCCTCCCAATGCTATATTTTGGAAGAGTTTGAGAAGGATAGGTGTTAGGTCTTCTCTAAATGTTTGGTAGAATTCACCTGTGAAGCCATCTGGTCCTGGCCTTTTGTTTGTTGGAAAATTTTTAATCACAGTTTCAGTTTCAGTGCTTGTGATTCGTCTGTTTATATTTTCTATTTCTTCCTGGTTCAGTCTCGGAGGGTTGTGCTTTTCTAAGAATTTGTCCATTTTTTCCAGGTTGTCCATTTTATTGGCATATAGTTGCTTGTAGTAATCTCTCATAATCCTCTGTAATTCTACAGTGTCAGTTGTTACTTTTCCTTTTTCATTTCTAATTCTGTTGATTTGAGTCTTCTCCCTTTTTTTCTTGATGAGTCTGGCTAATGGTTTATCAATTTTGTTTATTTTCTCAAAGGACCAGCTTTTAGTTTTATTGATCTTTGCAATTGTTTCCTTCATTTCTTTTTCATTTATTTCTGCTTTGATCTTTATGCTTTCTTTCCTTCTACTAACTTTGGGTCTATTTTGTTCCTCTTCTCTAGTTCTTTTAGGTGTAAGGTTTTAGGTGTAAAGTGTAACTGCTTTTGCTGAATCCCATAGGCTTGGGATCATTGTGTTCTCATTGTCATTTGTCTGTAGGTATTTTCTGATTTCCTCTTTGATTTTTTCAGTGATCTCTTGGTTATTTAGTAGTGTATTGTTAAGCCTCCATGTGTTTGTGGGGTTTTTTTGAATTTTTGAACATGTGTTTGTATTTTTTACATTTTTTTCCTGTAATTGATATCTAGTTTCATAGTATTGTGGTTGGAAATGATGCTTGATAAGATTTCAGTTTTCTTAAATTTACCAAGGCTTCATTTGTGACCCAAGATATGATCTATCCTTGAAAATATTCCATGAGTTCTTGATAAGAAAGTGTATTCTGTTGTTTTTGGATGGAATGTCCAAAAATATCAATTAAGTCCATATTGTGTAATGTGTTGTTTAAAGCTTGTGTTTCCTTATTTATTTTCATTTTGGATGATCTGTCTATTGGTGAATGTGGGGTGTTAAAGTCCCCAACTATTATTGTGTTACTGTCTATTTCCCCTTTTATGGCTGTTAACATTTGCCTTATGTATTGATTTGCTCCTATGTTGGGTGCATAAATATTTACAATTGTTCTATCTTCTTCTTGGATTGATCCCTTGATCATTATGTAGTGTCCTTCTTTGTCTCTTGTAATAGTCTTTATTTTAAAGTCTATTTTGTCTGAGATGAGAATTGCTACTCCAGCTTTCTTTTGATTTCCATTTGCATGGAATATCTTTTTCCACCCCCTCACTTTCAGTCTGAATGTGTTCCTCGGTCTAAAGTGGGTCTCTTGTAGACAGCATATATATGGGACTTGTTTTTGTATCCTCCGCCAGTCTGTGTCTTTTGGTTGGAGCATTTAATCCATTTACATTTAAGGTAATTATCGATATGTATGTTTCTATTACCATTTTCTTAATTGTTTGGGGTTTGTTATTCTGTCTTTTCCTTCTATTGTGTTTCCTGCCTAGAGAAGTTCTTTTAGCATTTGTGGTAAAGCTGGTTTGGTGGTGCTGAATTCTCTTAACTTTTGCTTGTCTGTTAAGGTTTTAATTTCTCCTTTGAATCTAAATGAGATGCTTGCTGGGTAGAGTAATCTTTTTTGTAGGTTTTTCCCTTTCATCACTTTAAAAATGTCCTGCCACTCCCTTCTGGCTCACACAGTTTTGCTCAAAGATCAGCTGTTAAACTTTTGAGGATTCCTTTGTATTTTGTTTGTTGCTTTTCCCTTGCTGCATTTAATGCTTTTTCTTTGTATTCAATTTTTGATAGTATGATTTATATGTGTCTTGGTGTTTTTCTCCTTGGATTTATCCTGTATGTGACTCTCTGCACTTCCTGGAATTGATTATTTCCTTTCCCATGTTAGGGAAGTTTTCAACTATAATCTCTTCAAATATTTTCTCAGACCATTTCTTTTTCTCTTCATCTTCTGGGACCCCTATTATTTGAATGTTAGTGCATTTAATGTCCCACAGGTCTCTGAGACTGTCCTCAATTCTTTTCATTCTTTATTCTTTATTCTACTCTGCGGTAGTTATTTCCAGTAATTTATCTTCCAGGTCACTTATCTGTTCTTCTGCTTCAGTTTTTCTGCTATGATTCCTTCCAGAATATTTTTAGTTTCACTTATTGTGTTGTTCATCATTGTTTGTTTGCTCTTTAGTTCTTCTAGATACTTGTTAAATGTTTCTTGTATTTTCTCCATTCTTTTTCTGAGATTTTGGATCATCTTTACTATCATTATTCTGAATTCTTTTTCAGGTAGACTGCCTATTCCCTCTTCACTTGTTTGGTCTGGTGGGTTTTTACCTTGCTCCTTCATCTGTTACATATTTCTCTGTCTTCTCATTTTGTTTAACTTATTGTGTTTGGGGTCTCCTTTTCACAGGCTGCTGGTTCATAGTTCCTGTTGTTTATGGTGTCTGCCCCGCGTCAGTGAGTTTTGTTCAACAGCTTGTGTAGGCTTCCTGGTGGAGGGGGCTGGTGCCTGTTTTCTCATGGGTAGGGCTAGATCTTTTCTTTCTGGTGGGCAGGGCTATGTCTGGCAGTGTGTTTTGGGGTGTCTGTGAACTTAGTATGATTTTAGGTAGCCTCTCTGTTAATAGGTGGGATTGTGTTCCTGTCTTGCTAGTTTATTTGCATGAGGCATGCATCACTGGAGCTTACTGGCTGTTGGGTGGAGCTGGGTGTTTGTGTTGGGATGGAGATCTCTGGGAGAGCTCTCACCAATTGATATTATGTGGACCCGAGAGGTCTCTGGTGGTAATGTACTGAACTAGGCTCTCCCACCTTGGGGGCTCAGGCCTGATACCAGGCCAGTGCACCACAACCCTGTCAGCCACATGGCTCAGAAGACAATGGAGAAAAAAAGAAAGAAAAAACAAACAAACAAATAAATAAATAAAATGAAAATAAAAATTAAAAATGTATTAAAATAAAATATAATAATAATAAAAAGGAGAGAGCACCAAACCAATAAACAAATTCACCAATGATAACAAGTTCTAAAAACTAAACTAAGATAAACATAAAAATCAGATACTGATCAGTCACAGACATCAAACACAAAGTCTACAGTTGCTCCCCAAGTCCACCGCCTCAATTTTGGGATGATTCATTGTTTATTCAGGTATTCCACAGATTCAGGGTACATCCAGTTGATTGTGGGGATTTAATCTGCTGCTTCTGAGTCTGCAAGAGAAATTTCCCTTTCTCTTCTTTGTTCACACAGCTCCTGGAGTTCAGTTTTGGTTTTGGTCCTACTTCTGCGTGTAGGTCACCCTTAGGCATCTGTTCCCCTCCCAGACAGGAGAGAGTTAAAGCAGCGGCTGATTAGGGCACTCTTGTTCATTCAGGCCGGCATTGGGAAGGGTACGGTAGTCATAACTGGAATGCGGGGTGAGCCTGTGACAGCAGTGGCCAGCGTGACATTGCAACAGCCTGAGGCATGCTGTGTGTTCTCCCAGGGAAGTAGTCCTTGGATCATGGGACCCTGGCAGTTGTGGGCTGCACAGGCTCCTGGGAGGTATGTGGATAGTGACCTGTGCTTGCATACAGGATTCTTGGTGGCAGAAGCAGCAGCAGTGTTAGCATTTCATGCCCATCTCTTGGGTCCAACCTGATAGCCATGGCTCATGCCCATCTCCGGAGCTCACTTAGGCAGTGCTCTGCCTTCTATGGGCACACAAGGAAGGAATCCCCTCTCCTCACGCACCTCGAAACAATGGTGTCTTGCCTCTTCGGCACATCCAGACATTTTCCTGGACTCCCTTCCGGCTAGCTGTGGCACAACAGCCCCCTCAGACTTTCTTCATGCAGCCAACCTCAGTCCTCTCCCTGGGGTCTGACCTACGAGGCCTGAGCCTCAGCTCCCAACCCCTTCCCAGCCCAGCAGGCGAACAGACAATCCTCTCAGGCTGGTGAGAGCTGGTTGGCACTGATCCTCTAGGCGGGACTCTCTCCACTTTGCCCTCTGCACCCCTGTTCTTGTTCTGTCCTCCATGGCTCAGAAGCTTTCCCCCCGCCCAGCCCCCATCTCCACCAGTGAAGGAGCTTCCTAGTGTGTGGAAACTTTTCCTTCTTCACAGCTCCCTCCAGAGGTGCAGTTCCATCCCTATTCTTTTGTCTCTGTTTTTTCTTTTTTCTTTTGCCCTACCCAGGTATGTGGGGATTTTCTTGCCCTTTGGGAAGTCTGAGGTCTTCTGTCAGCATTCAGTAAGTGTTCTATAGGAGTTGTTCCACATGTAGATGTATTTTTGATGTATTTTTGGGGAGGAAGGTGATCTCTATGTCTTACTCCTCTGCCATTTTGAAGGTCCCCCCTTTTGTTATCATTTTTGTTATCATGCGTGTCAGTGAAACTTTTCATGGTAGGGACCTAGAAAGGAGTAATGTTGCAGTGAGCTTTGAAGGAAAACTTTAAGTAAAGTCATACATCTCAAGCAATATTCAAGTTTACATTGAATTTCCTACAATAGTAGTTTTAGTTACTCATTGTATTGCAAAGCTAAAATCACCTGTGATACATCATTATCCATCTGTTGCACATTCTGTAATAATATATATATATAGCAGTGATATATTATCTATCTTAGTTAATTTGAGCTGCTATAACAAATCTACCATAGACAGAATGGCTTAAACCACAGACTTATTTCTAACAGTTCTGGAGACTGGGAAATCCAAGATCAAGGTGCCAGCAGATTCAGTGTCTGGTGAGGACTAGCTTCTTGGTTCAAAGCCAGCAGTCTTCTGGGTCCTCACATGGCAAAGAAAGTGAGCTAGCTCTCTGGTCTTTTCTTATAAGGGTACTAATCCCATTCATGAGGGTTCTTCCCTCATGACCAAATTTTTGTGGGAATTAAAAGGGATATGTTTACAAAAAGCATTTGATGGGGCCTGTCACATAGTTCTGACTCAATTGATGTTGTTATGGAATTCATGTGTTGAAATTCTAACCCCCAATCTGATGAGATTTAGAGGTGGGGCACATACAATAGAATTCATCCATAAAAAGGCATAATCCTGTTGCATGAACCTGGAAAATATTCTAAATGGAAGAAGGCAGAAACCAAATATCACATACCGATGGTTCCATTTGTGTAACATATCCAGAAAAGTAAATCTATAGATACATAAAGTAAATTAGTGGTTTCTATAGGGTGGAGAGAGGGACAAATGGGGAGTGATTGCTTAGTGGGTATAGGGTTTCCTTTTGGGGTGCTGAAATGTTTTGGAACTAGACAGGGGTGATGATTGCACAATGTTGTAAATGTACTAGATGCCACTGAATGTCCACTTTAAAATACATTTTATATTCTGTGAAATTTACCTTAATAAAGAAATATTAAACAACAAAAAAATACCACCTGTTGGGATTCATAAGCACAAGTCAGGCCCAATATAGGCTTGCTTTCTGAATTTACATCATCCCTTATTGGTAGTGCCTACTGAAGGATGGCATAAGGAAATGCAAATATTTTCTGGAGGAATACATTCTCAACCTAGAACTCAGAATAGTGTCACAGAAAGAGTTTCATCAAGCCTGAACTCACAAACAATAACAACAACAGCAAACAAAAAAACAACAGAAAATAAAGCACCAAGACAAAGAAATAACATAAACAACAGAGCAGAATCAGATCCATAACAACCTCAGATATTGGAATTGTTGAATGTACAATATAAAAATTAACAATGTTCAATATGTTTAAACTAAAGAAAAAATATCACCCAACACGCGAATAAAGAATAAGAGACTATGAAATTGATCAAGCAGGTATGATAAAGAAGAATTTCTAGAAGTGAAAAATATAATTATTGCAATTGAAAACAATGTAAAGTTTTAACAACATAGCAGACACAGTTGAAGAGGTAATTTACAATTGGAAAGTAGAGCAGAAGAAATGACTCTAAATGCAACATAGTTAAAGATTTGAAAAATGTGAAATGGAGGTTAAAGCGTATTAGAGTAAAGTTAGAAGGCCAAGCTTGTACCCAGTCAGAATTTTACAAGAGTATAGAGAATGGAGAAAGGTCAGTATAGAAAGAAATAACGACTGGAAAATTTCCAATATTGTTGACAATCTCTCACTAAAGAGTATTCTAAAGGACGTATTTCAGAAAAAGGAAAATATACTAGAAGGAAAATATATGTGATTTCTTTTTAAAAGCCAAACAATGTAAAAATTAGTGTACACATTATTCAAACCAGAAAACTGAGGTTCAGAGTACTTCCCAAAATCTACAATAAGTAAGTGAGAGAGTCACTCTTAATATCCTGGTTTGTAGGACTCAAAGCCTGTATTCTCTAGCACTATATATTTAATTGTGGCCCAGCTGTATTAGTCTGCTCAAGCTGCCATAACAAAAATACCATAGACTGGGTGTCATTAACAACAGAATTAATTTTCTCACAGTTCTGGAAGCTGGGAAGTCCAAGATCAAGGTGCTGGCTGATTCAGTTTCTGGTGAGAACTCTCTTTCTGGCTTGTAGACAGCCACATTCTCACTGTGTCCTCACAAGGAAGAAAGAGAAATTTCTCTCTCTCTTTTCTCTTTTTATAAGGCCACAGTCCTATCAGATTAGGGCCCCATCCTTGTGACCCCCATCTAACCTAAATTATCTCCTAAATATCCTATTTTGGATATAGTCACATTGAGGTTAAGGATTTCAACATATGAATTGGGGGCGTGGGAGAGCATAATTCAGGTGTATAGTACAACTTTCTATAGTAGTTTTTCTATTCTGAAAGTTCTTTA